>NC_138303.1:111295000-111550000 GCF_965601325.2 Salmo salar | reverse complement strand
GGCACACCAGGCCAGTGCCAACTGAAAGCTGCTGAACCAAATGGAAAAAAATACTGTACCTGGTCAAGATCTGACAGCAAAGCAATGATGCGTGCATAATTTCAATAACAGGATATTTGATCTTTCATTTGCAGGCTTAGCAAATAGTCCCTACAGGGTTCATACAGACATTGGCAAGTCAAATTCAAGGACTTCAAGGACTTTTTCATGCACTTATTTGTAATTTTCAAGGACCTACATTTTATATTTAATTGTTGTAAAAAAAGAAATTCCATCCATATATTCAACCAAGACTATGAACTTTTTTTAAATACCTGATTTACATACCCATTCTTGCCTTAGCATTTACTGGAAGATATTAACTAAGAACATCTTTCCTACCACTACCACTGTCGGTCTTAACTCCACAGAACAACTAGTTGTTTGAGAGCTGTGCGCTCTCTCTGCCCGACAGATTATGCATAGGCTATAAGTGTGCAGCGCTCGTGTGATAAATAATCAACATATCAAAGGAACAGCTTCGGGAATCCATCTGTTTTTAATCGTCTATATACAGTGCATTCGGAAAGTATTTAAAACCACTTTACTTTTTTTCACATTTTGTTACATTACAGCCTTAGTAGATATTCCCCCCCCCCCCCCCCCCCCCCCCCATCAATCTACACACAATACCCCATAATGACAAAGCAAAAACAGATTTTTGCAAATGTATTTAAAAATGAAAACTGAAATATTACATTTACATAAGTATTCAGACCCTTTACTCAGTACTTTGTTGAAGCACCTTTGGCAGCGATTACAGCCTCTAGTCTTCTTGGGTATGATGCTGGCACACCTGTATTTGGGGAGTTTCTCCCATTCTTCTCTGTAGATCCTCTCAAGCTCTGTCAGGTTGGATGGGGAGCGTTGCTGACAACTATTTTCAGGTCTCTCCAGAGATGTTTGATCAGGTTCAAGTCTGGGCTCTGGCTGGGCCACTTAAAGACATTCAGAAACTTGTCCCGAAGCCACTCCTGCGTTGTCTTGGCTCTGTGCTTAGGGTCGTTGTCCTGTTGGAAGGTGAAACTTCGTCCCAGTCTGAGGTCCCGAGCGCTCTGTAACAGATTTTCATCAAGGATCTCACTCTGTACTTTGCTCCGCTCATCTTTCCCTCAATCCTGCCTAGTCTCCCAGTCCCTGCCGCTGAAAAACATCCCCAGAGCATGATGCTACCACCACCATGTTTCACTGTAGGGATGGTGCCAGGTTTCCTCCAAATGTGACGCTTGACATTCAAGCCAAAGAGTTCAATCTTTGTTTCATCAGACCAGAGAATCTTGTTTCTCATGGCCTTAGAGTCCTTTAGGTGCTTTGTGACAAACTACAAGCAGGCTGTCATGTGCTAATTACTGAGGAGTGGCTTCCTTCTGGCCACTCTACCATAAAGGCCTGATTGGTAGAGTGCTGTAGAGATGGTTGTCCTTCTGGAAATTCTCCCATCTCCACAGAAAAACTCTGGAGCTCTATCAGAGTGACCATCGGGTTCTTGGTCACCTCCCTGACCAAGGCCCTTCTCCCCGATTGCTCAGTTTGGACCGGGCAGCCAGCTCTAAGAAGAGTCTTGGGGGTTCCAAACTTCTTCCATCTAAGAATGATGGAGGCCACTGTGTTCTTGGGGACCTTCAATGCTGCAGAAATGTTTTGGTACCCTTCCCCAGATCTGTGCCTCGACACAATCCTGTCTCGGAGCTCTACGGACAATTCTTTTGACCTCATGGCTTGGTTTTGCTCTGACATGCACTGTCAACTGTGGAACCTTATATAGACAGGCATGTTCCTTTCCAAATCATGTCCAATCAATTGAATTTACCACAGGTGGACTCCAATCAAGTTGTAGAAACATCTGAAGGATGCTCAATGGAAACAGGATGCAGCTGAGCTCCATTTCAATTATCATAGCAAATGGCCCGAATACTTAAGTAAATAAGATATTTCTGTTTTTTGAAAACAGTTCTAAAAACCTGTTTTTGCTTTGTCATTATGGGTTATTGTGTGTAGATTGCTGAGAATTATTATTTATTTAATCTACTTTATAATAAGGCTGTAACACAACAACATGTGGAAAAAGTCAACGGGTCTGAATACTTTCTGAATGCCCTGTAGGTTCCAATATTCATTTGAGAACACAACAGACAATTTGGAATAGGAGCAGGTTTAAATTGACAGCGTTTTTCCCCAGAGTCAAATAACATCTGTGAATTCATTTGTAGTTTATTAGTTGAGGACATTGAGGACATTGAGATATTGTTCCAGAATCTTTTCCAATCTGTATTCTGTCGGTAGTCTTTAAGATCTACGTTCTATACAGTAATAATTCCCATTGGTTTACGGAGGGCTTCTAGTAGTTTTTATATAGATTTATATGGATACAAAATCTCTACTTCTGTTCTGATTACCTAACGACTCAGTAAGTCGATGGAGTGGGATTGGTTGACTCCATGGTACTCCATAAGTGAGCATAGCGGTTCTTAACTGCAAATAAATAAACAATTACGAACCAGATAAATTATACATCTTTTTTCTTTTTAGGTCATGAAAGGATAATAATTCTTCCCGTGTGGCTCAGTGGGGTAGAGCATGGTGTTTGCAACGCCAGGGTTGTGGGTTTGATTCCTACGGGGGGCCAGTATGGAGAAAAAAAAAAGAAAAAAAAATGTATGCATTCACTACTGTAAGTTGCTCTGGATAAGAGCGTCTGCTAAAATGACTAAAATGTAAATGTAATAATAAACCTTCATCATTCATTATATCTGAAAGTTTATGAATTCCTTGTTTAGGACCATTCTTGAAAAATAATAGGTTTCCCGCCAAGGAGGTACGGAGTTATTTCTTCAATACTGGTGTTTGGGAATGCCATTGGTCTTCACAATTGCACAAGGTTTTCAATTTGTTGCCAGGTGTGTATTGAGTGGGCGATGATTAGTCCAAACGGAGTAAGGCAAAACTTAGGAGACAAGACAGAGAATAGTACCTCTCTCAATGTAAACGGTGACACAATATTTTACCTTATTTACAGATATTTTGATAATAGGAACATTTGGAAGAAATTGGAAGAACCTAGGCTTTCCTCTTGCTTGCTGTTCAGTTGTACTTCCTGATCCTTTGTGAGTCTAGCCATTCTAGATGGCGCCATTACTGCAGAACCAAACCGTTGACTGCAGTCACCCCACATGGCTTTTACAGGATGTACAGCAGGGTAAAGCAACACTATTGGTGTTGTAGCTTTGTTATGATAGCTTTCTAACGATAGCGTTGTTATGATAGCTTTGTTATGATAGCTTTGTAACGATAGCGTTGTTATGATAGCTTTCTAACGATAGCTTTGTTATGATAGCTTTCTAACGATAGCGTTGTTATGATAGCTTTGTTATGATAGCTTTCTAACGATAGCGTTGTTATGATAGCTTTGTTATGATAGCTTTCTAACGATAGCTTTGTTATGATAGCTTTCTAACGATAGCGTTGTTATGATAGCTTTGTTATGATAGCTTTCTAACGATAGCGTTGTTATGATAGCTTTGTTATGATAGCTTTCTAACGATAGCTTTGTTATGATAGCTTTCTAACGATAGCGTTGTTATGATAGCTTTGTTATGATAGCTTTCTAACGATAGCTTTGTTATGATAGCTTTCTAACGATAGCGTTGTTATGATAGCTTTGTTATGATAGCTTTCTAACGATAGCGTTGTTATGATAGCTTTGTTATGATAGCTTTCTAACGATAGCGTTGTTATGATAGCTTTGTTATGATAGCTTTCTAACGATAGCGTTGTTATGATAGCTTTGTTATGATAGCTTTCTAACGATAGCGTTGTTATGATAGCTTTGTTATGATAGCTTTCTAACGATAGCGTTGTTATGATAGCTTTGTTATGATAGCTTTCTAACGATAGCTTTGTTATGATAGCTTTCTAACGATAGCGTTGTTATGATAGCTTTGTTATGATAGCTTTCTAACGATAGCTTTGTTATCACAGTTTTGTGCTGGAATGTAAGTTACGATCAAAATATAATTACAAGCTAACAACCTAAGAAGTACTGAGTTGTATGGGGGTTTCAAACTTCTAGGGACCATTTTGTACCAGCCAGGTAACCTCTAGGCACCACTTAATACCAGCCAGGTAACCTCTAGGCACCATTTAATACCAGCCAGGTAACCTCTTGACACCATTTAATACCAGCCAGGTAACCTCTTGACACCATTTAATACCAGCCAGGCAATCTCTAGTTACCATTTGAAACCAGCCAGGTAAACTCAATTCACCATTTAATACCAGCCAGGTAACCTCTAGGCGCCATTTGACACCAGCCAGGTTACCTCTAGGCACCATTTGATACCAGCCAGGTAACCTCTAGGCACCATTTAATACCAGCCAGGTAACCTCTTGGCACCATTTAATACCAGCCAGGTAACCTCTAGGCACCATTTAATACCAGCCAGGTAACCTCTAGGCACCATTTAATACCAGCCAGGTAACCTCTAGGCACCATTTAATACCAGCCAGGTAACCTCTAGGCACCATTTAATACCAGCCAGGTAACCTCTAGGCACCATTTGATACCAGCCAGGTAACCTCTAGGCACCATTTGATACCAGCCAGGTAACCTCTAGGCACCATTTAATACCAGCCAGGTAACCTCTAGGCACCATTTAATACCAGCCAGGTAACCTCTAGGCACAATTTAATATAGCCAGGTAACCTATAGGCACCACTTAATACCAGCCAGGTAACCTCTAGGCACAATTTAATACCAGCCAGGTAACCTCTAGGCACCATTTAATACCAGCCAGGTAACCTCTAGGCACCATTTAATACCAGCCAGGTAACCTCTAGGCACAATTTAATATAGCCAGGTAACCTATAGGCACCATTTAATACCAGCCAGGTAACCTCTAGGCACAATTTAATACCAGCCAGGTAAACTCTAGGCACAATTTAATACCAGCCAGATAACCTCTAGGCACCATTTAATACCAGCCAGATAACCTCTAGGCACCATTTAATATCAGCCAGATAACCTCTAGGCACCATTTAATACCAGCCAGGTAACCTCTAGGCACAATTTAATACCAGCCAGATAACCTCTAGGCACCATTTAATACCAGCCAGGTAACCTCTAGGCACCATTTAATACCAGCCAGATAACCTCTAGGCACCATTTAATACCAGCCAGGTAACCTATAGGCACCATTTAATACCAGCCAGGTAACCTCTAGGCACCATTTAATACCAGCCAGGTAACCTCTAGGCACCATTTAATACCAGCCAGGTAACCTCTAGGCACCATTTAATACCAGCCAGGTAACCTCTAGGCACCATTTAATACCAGCCAGGTAACCTATAGGCACCATTTAATACCAGCCAGGTAACCTCTAGGCACCATTTAATACCAGCCAGGTAACCTATAGGCACCACTTAATACCAGCCAGGTAACCTCTATGCACCATTTGATACCAGCCAGGTAACCTCTGGGCACCATTTAATACCAGCCAGGTAACCTCTAGGCACCATTTTGTACCAGCCAGGTAACCTCTAGGCACCACTTAATACCAGCCAGGTAACCTCTGGGCACCATTTAATACCAGCCAGGTAACCTCTAGGCACCATTTAATACCAGCCAGGTAACCTATAGGCACCACTTAATACCAGCTGGGTAACCTCTAGGCACCATTTGATACCAGCCAGGTAACCTCTGGGCACCATTTAATACCAGCCAGGTATCCTCTAGGCACCATTTTGTACCAGCCAGGTAGCTACAGTACAAGTTGTCTAATATCAGCTGTAGGCAACACCTACGGTATAGTAATGAACATCCATTTTGTAAAATGGAATGCATTGGGCATCCGATAACATTACAAAGCTTAGAAAGTGTAATTGATATAGATGTTGTAAATGGAGTGAGATATCACCATTAGGATGTCATGTACCTCACGTTAATGTCCAGCTAGCGCATCAATCTGTTAAGAATGACATGTGAGGACACTGGGAAGTCGTTGCTGAGCTTTAAATCTCCTTACCACCATGAACATGCACTGACATTTCACCCTCAGCACATCACTACTCCCTCCTCTAAGACTCCTCTCTCTCTCTCTCTCTCTCTGTCTTTCTCTCTCTCTCTCTCTCTCTCTCTCTCTCTCTCTCTCGCTCTCTCTCTCTCTCTCTCTCTCTCTCTCTCTCTCTCTCTCTCTCTCTCTCACACACACTCTCTCTCTCCAATCGGTCTCTCCTTTCTTTCCCTCTCTCCCTCTCTCTCTCCTCTTTATCTCTCTCTCTCAATTTCAATTAAATTAAATTCAATTCGCTTTATTGGCATGACGTAACAATGTACATATTGCCAAAGCTTATTTTGTATATTTACAATATCTCTCTCTCTCTCTCCAATCGGTCTCTCCTTTCTTTCCCTCTACACTATCTTCCCCCTCTCGGTCAGCATCTCATCTGCTGCTCACCTATCAACCAAAACACAGGAAACATTAAAAACACCAAACCTGTCATCTGGACAGAAAGAAATAGAAAACAAACAACCTATATTACATCATTTATACCCGGCCCATAGACCCATACAGAAATTGTCTTTTCATAAATAGTGATGCATTTCAGCATGGCTTTCCCCCTGTGTGTGTAGGCGTGTGCGCGCGCGTGTGTGTGTGTGTGTGTGTGTGTGTGTGTGTGTGTGTGTGTGTGTGTGTGTGTCTCTGTGTGTGCATACCACTCAATGGTTGGCTGCCCTTGGGAATGATCCAGCATTTAGATTGGATCCATGGCTCTCTCTGAGTCCCAGGGGAGGAGGAGGAGGAGTGGAGAGAGGAATGGAAAGGCCTACCCCACTACATAATTTACAAACGAATCATTTGTGTTTAGTGAGTCCGGCAGATCAGAGGCAGTAAAGAAAACCAGGTGTTCTCTTGACAAGTGTATGAAAATGTACAGAGTTAAAGGTGTTTAAGTGTCTGGTGGTATAGTGGTGGTATAGTGGTGGTATAGTGGTGGTATAGTGTCTGGTGGTATAGTGGTGGTATAGCAGTGGTATAGTGGTGGTAGAGTGGTGGTATAGTGTCTGGTGGTATAGTGGCGGTATAGTGGTGGTATAGTGTCTGGTGGTATAGTGTCTGGTGGTATAGTGGTGGTATAGTGTCTGGTGGTATAGTGGTGGTATAGTGTCTGGTGGTATAGTGGTGGTATAGTGGTGGTATAGTGGTGGTATAGTGGTGTTATAGTGTCTGGTGGTATAGTGTCTGGTGGTATAGTGGTGGTATAGTGGTGGTATAGTGTCTGGTGGTAGAGTGTCTGGTGGTATAGTGGTGGTATAGTGGTGGTATAGTGGTGGTATAGTGTCTGGTGGTATAGTGGTGGTATAGTGGTGGTATAGTGGTGGTATAGTGTCTGGTGGTATAGTGGTGGTATAGTGGTGGTATAAAGGTGGTATAGTGGTGGTATAGTGGTGGTGGTGGTATAGTGTCTGGTGGTATAGTGGTGGTATAGTGGTGGTATAGTGTCTGGTGGTATAGTGGTGGTAGAGTGGTGGTATAGTGTCGGTTGGTATAGTGCCTGGTGGTATAGTGGTGGAATAGTGGTGGTATAGTGTCTGGTGGTATAGTGTCTGGTGGTATAGTGGTGGTATAGTGTCTGGTGGTATAGTGGTGGTATAGTGGTGGTATAGTGGTGGTATAGTGTCTGGTTGTATAGTGTCTGGTGGTATAGTGGTGGTACAGTGGTGGTATAGTGTCTGGTGGTATAGTGGTGGTATAGTGTCTGGTGGTATATTGGTGGTATAGTGGTGGTATAGTGTCTGGTGGTATA
Source organism: Salmo salar (assembly GCF_965601325.2). Lineage (NCBI taxonomy): Eukaryota > Metazoa > Chordata > Actinopteri > Salmoniformes > Salmonidae > Salmo > Salmo salar. The sequence continues at coordinate 111,542,158 of NC_138303.1, read as the reverse complement.
GTTTCTGGTGGTATAGTGGGAGTATAGCGGTGGTATAGTGGTGGTATAGTGGTGGTATAGTGTCTGGTGGTATAGTGGTGGTATAGTGGTGGTATAAAGGTGGTATAGTGGTGGTATAGTGGTGGTGGTATAGTGTCTGGTGGTATAGTAGTGGTATAGTGGTGGTATAGTGTCTGGTGGTATAGTGGTGGTAGAGTGGTGATATAGTGTCTGGTGGTATAGTGCCTGGTGGTATAGTGGTGGAATAGTGGTGGTATAGTGTCTGGTGGTATAGTGTCTGGTGGTATAGTGGTGGTATAGTGTCTGGTGGTATAGTGGTGGTATAGTGGTGGTATAGTGTCTGGTTGTATAGTGTCTGGTGGTATAGTGGTGGTACAGTGGTGGTATAGTGTCTGGTGGTATAGTGGTGGTATAGTGTCTGGTGGTATAGTGGTGGTATAGTGGTGGTATAGTGGTGGTATAGTTTCTGGTGGTATAGTGGTGGTATAGCGGTGGTATAGTGGTGGTATAGTGGTGGTATAGTGGTGGTATAGTGTCTGGTGTTATAGTGGTGTTATAGTGGTGGTATAGTGTCTGGTGGTATAGTGGTGGTATAGTGGTGGATAGTGGTGGTATAGTGTCTGGTGGTATTGTGGTGGTATAGTGGTGATATAGTGTCTGGTGGTATAGTGTCTGGTGGTATAGTGGTGGTTACAGTGGTGGTATAGTGTCTGGTGGTATAGTGGTGGTATAGTGTCTGGTGGTATATTGGTGGTATAGTGGTGGTATAGTGTCTGGTGGTATAGTTTCTGGTGGTATAGTGGTGGTATAGCGGTGGTATAGTGGTGGTATAGTGGTGGTATAGTGTCTGGTGGTATAGTGGTGGTATAGTGGTGGTATAGTGGTGGTATAGTGTCTGGTGGTGTAGTGTCTGGTGGTATAGTCGTGGTATAGTGTCTGGTGGTATAGTGGTGTTATAGTGGTGGTATATTGTCTGGTGGTATAGTGGTGGTATAGTGGTGGTATAGTGTCTGGTGGTATAGTGTCTGGTGGTATAGTGGTGGAATAGTGGTGGTATAGTGTCTGGTGGTATAGTGGTGGTATAGTGGTAGTATAGTGTCTGGTGGTATAGTGGTGGTATAGTGGTGGTATAGTGGTGGTATAGTGGTGTTATAGTGTCTGGTGGTATAGTGTCTGGTGGTAGAGTGGTGGTATAGTGTCTGGTGGTAGAGTGTCTGGTGGTATAGTGGTGGTATAGTGGTGGTATAGTGGTGGTATAGTGTCTGGTGGTATAGTGGTGGTATAGTGGTGGTATAGTGGTGGTATAGTGTCTGGTGGTATAGTGGTGGTATAGTGGTGGTATAAAGGTGGTATAGTGGTGGTATAGTGGTGGTGGTATAGTGTCTGGTGGTATATTGGTGGTATAGTGGTGGTATAGTGTCTGGTGGTATAGTGGTGGTAGAGTGGTGGTATAGTGTCTGGTGGTATAGTGCTTGGTGGTATAGTGGTGGAATAGTGGTGGTATAGTGTCTGGTGGTATAGTGTCTGGTGGTATAGTGGTGGTATAGTGTCTGGTGGTATAGTGGTGGTATAGTGGTGGTATAGTGGTGGTATAGTGTCTGGTGGTATAGTGGTGGTATAGCAGTGGTATAGTGGTGGTAGAGTGGTGGTATAGTGTCTGGTGGTATAGTGGCGGTATAGTGGTGGTATAGTGTCTGGTGGTATAGTGTCTGGTGGTATAGTGGTGGTATAGTGTCTGGTGGTATAGTGGTGGTATAGTGGTGGTATAGTGTCTGGTGGTATAGTGGTGGTATAGTGGTGGTATAGTGGTGGTATAGTGGTGTTATAGTGTCTGGTGGTATAGTGTCTGGTGGTATAGTGGTGGTATAGTGGTGGTATAGTGTCTGGTGGTAGAGTGTCTGGTGGTATAGTGGTGGTATAGTGGTGGTATAGTGGTGGTATAGTGTCTGGTGGTATAGTGGTGGTATAGTGGTGGTATAGTGGTGGTATAGTGGTGGTATAGTGTCTGGTGGTATAGTGGTGGTATAGTGGTGGTATAAAGGTGGTATAGTGGTGGTATAGTGGTGGTGGTGGTATAGTGTCTGGTGGTATAGTGGTGGTATAGTGGTGGTATAGTGTCTGGTGGTATAGTGGTGGTAGAGTGGTGGTATAGTGTCTAGTGGTATAGTGCCTGGTGGTATAGTGGTGGAATAGTGGTGGTATAGTGTCTGGTGGTATAGTGTCTGGTGGTATAGTGGTGGTATAGTGTCTGGTGGTATAGTGGTGGTATAGTGGTGGTATAGTGGTGGTATAGTGTCTGGTTGTATAGTGTCTGGTGGTATAGTGGTGGTACAGTGGTGGTATAGTGTCTGGTGGTATAGTGGTGGTATAGTGTCTGGTGGTATAGTGGTGGTATAGTGGTGGTATAGTGTCTGGTGGTATAGTTTCTGGTGGTATAGTGGGAGTATAGCGGTGGTATAGTGGTGGTATAGTGGTGGTATAGTGTCTGGTGGTATAGTGGTGGTATAGTGGTGGTATAAAGGTGGTATAGTGGTGGTATAGTGGTGGTGGTATAGTGTCTGGTGGTATAGTAGTGGTATAGTGGTGGTATAGTGTCTGGTGGTATAGTGGTGGTAGAGTGGTGATATAGTGTCTGGTGGTATAGTGCCTGGTGGTATAGTGGTGGAATAGTGGTGGTATAGTGTCTGGTGGTATAGTGTCTGGTGGTATAGTGGTGGTATAGTGTCTGGTGGTATAGTGGTGGTATAGTGGTGGTATAGTGGTGGTATAGTTTCTGGTGGTATAGTGGTGGTATAGCGGTGGTATAGTGGTGGTATAGTGGTGGTATAGTGGTGGTATAGTGTCTGGTGTTATAGTGGTGTTATAGTGGTGGTATAGTGTCTGGTGGTATAGTGGTGGTATAGTGGTGGATAGTGGTGGTATAGTGTCTGGTGGTATTGTGGTGGTATAGTGGTGATATAGTGTCTGGTGGTATAGTGTCTGGTGGTATAGTGGTGGTTACAGTGGTGGTATAGTGTCTGGTGGTATAGTGGTGGTATAGTGTCTGGTGGTATATTGGTGGTATAGTGGTGGTATAGTGTCTGGTGGTATAGTTTCTGGTGGTATAGTGGTGGTATAGCGGTGGTATAGTGGTGGTATAGTGGTGGTATAGTGTCTGGTGGTATAGTGGTGGTATAGTGGTGGTATAGTGGTGGTATAGTGTCTGGTGGTGTAGTGTCTGGTGGTATAGTCGTGGTATAGAGTCTGGTGGTATAGTGGTGTTATAGTGGTGGTATATTGTCTGGTGGTATAGTGGTGGTATAGTGGTGGTATAGTGTCTGGTGGTATAGTGTCTGGTGGTATAGTGGTGGAATAGTGGTGGTATAGTGTCTGGTGGTATAGTGGTGGTATAGTGGTAGTATAGTGTCTGGTGGTATAGTGGTGGTATAGTGGTGGTATAGTGGTGGTATAGTGGTGTTATAGTGTCTGGTGGTATAGTGTCTGGTGGTAGAGTGGTGGTATAGTGTCTGGTGGTAGAGTGTCTGGTGGTATAGTGGTGGTATAGTGGTGGTATAGTGGTGGTATAGTGTCTGGTGGTATAGTGGTGGTATAGTGGTGGTATAGTGGTGGTATAGTGTCTGGTGGTATAGTGGTGGTATAGTGGTGGTATAAAGGTGGTATAGTGGTGGTATAGTGGTGGTGGTATAGTGTCTGGTGGTATATTGGTGGTATAGTGGTGGTATAGTGTCTGGTGGTATAGTGGTGGTAGAGTGGTGGTATAGTGTCTGGTGGTATAGTGCTTGGTGGTATAGTGGTGGAATAGTGGTGGTATAGTGTCTGGTGGTATAGTGTCTGGTGGTATAGTGGTGGTATAGTGTCTGGTGGTATAGTGGTGGTATAGTGGTGGTATAGTGGTGGTATAGTGTCTGGTTGTATAATGTCTGGTGGTATAGTGGTGGTACAGTGGTGGTATAGTGTCTGGTGGTATAGTGGTGGTATAGTGTCTGGTGGTATATTGGTGGTATAGTGGTGGTATAGTGTCTGGTGGTATAGTTTCTGGTGGTATAGTGGTGGTATAGCGGTGGTATAGTGGTGGTATAGTGTCTGGTGGTATAGTGGTGGTATAGTGGTGGTATAGTGGTGGTATAGTGTCTGGTGGTGTAGTGTCTGGTGGTATAGTCGTGGTATAGTGTCTGGTGGTATAGTGGTGTTATAGTGGTGGTATATTGTCTGGTGGTATAGTGGTGGTATAGTGGTGGTATAGTGTCTGGTGGTATAGTGTCTGGTGGTATAGTGGTGGAATAGTGGTGGTATAGTGTCTGGTGGTATAGTGGTGGTATAGTGGTAGTATAGTGTCTGGTGGTATAGTGGTGGTATAGTGGTGGTATAGTGGTGGTATAGTGGTGTTATAGTGTCTGGTGGTATAGTGTCTGGTGGTATAGTGGTGGTATAGTGGTGGTATAGTGTCTGGTGGTAGAGTGTCTGGTGGTATAGTGGTGGTATAGTGGTGGTATAGTGGTAGTATAGTGTCTGGTGGTATAGTGGTGGTATAGTGGTGGTATAGTGTCTGGTGGTATAGTGGTGGTATAGTGGTGGTATAAAGGTGGTATAGTGGTGGTATAGTGGTGGTGGTATAGTGTCTGGTGGTATAGTGTCTGGTGGTATAGTGGTGGTAGAGTGGTGATATAGTGTCTGGTGGTATAGTGCCTGGTGGTATAGTGGTGGAATAGTGGTGGTATAGTGTCTGGTGGTATAGTGTCTGGTGGTATAGTGGTGGTATAGTGTCTGGTGGTATAGTGGTGGTATAGTGGTGGTATAGTGTCTGGTTGTATAGTGTCTGGTGGTATAGTGGTGGTACAGTGGTGGTATAGTGTCTGGTGGTATAGTGGTGGTATAGTGTCTGGTGGTATAGTGGTGGTATAGTGGTGGTATAGTGGTGGTATAGTTTCTGGTGGTATAGTGGTGGTATAGCGGTGGTATAGTGGTGGTATAGTGGTGGTATAGTGTCTGGTGATATAGTGTCTGGTGGTATAGTGGTGGTATAGTGGTGGTATAGTGGTGGTATAGTGTCTGGTGGTATAGTGGTGTTATAGTGGTGGTATAGTGTCTGGTGGTATAGTGGTGGTATAGTGGTGGATAGTGGTGGTATAGTGTCTGGTGGTATTGTGGTGGTATAGTGGTGATATAGTGTCTGGTGGTATAGTGTCTGGTGGTATAGTGGTGGTTACAGTGGTGGTATAGTGTCTGGTGGTATAGTGGTGGTATAGTGTCTGGTGGTATAGTGGTGGTATAGTGTCTGGTGGTATAGTGGTGGTATAGTGGTGGTATAGTGTCTGGTGGTATAGTTTCTGGTGGTATAGTGCTTGGTATAGCGGTGGTATAGTGGTGGTATAGTGGTGGTATAGTGTCTGGTGGTATAGTGGTGGTATAGTGGTGGTATAGTGGTGGTATAGTGTCTGGTGGTGTAGTGTCTGGTGGTATAGTGGTGGTATAGTGGTAGTATAGTGTCTGGTGGTATAGTGGTGGTATAGTGGTGGTATAGTGGTGGTATAGTGGTGTTATAGTGTCTGGTGGTATAGTGTCTGGTGGTATAGTGGTGGTATAGTGGTGGTATAGTGTCTGGTGGTAGAGTGTCTGGTGGTATAGTGGTGGTATAGTGGTGGTATAGTGGTAGTATAGTGTCTGGTGGTATAGTGGTGGTATAGTGGTGGTATAGTGGTGGTATATTGGTGGTATAGTGTCTGGTGGTATAGTGGTGGTATAGTGGTGGTATAAAGGTGGTATAGTGGTGGTATAGTGGTGGTGGTATAGTGTCTGGTGGTATAGTGTCTGGTGGTATAGTGGTGGTAGAGTGGTGATATAGTGTCTGGTGGTATAGTGCCTGGTGGTATAGTGGTGGAATAGTGGTGGTATAGTGTCTGGTGGTATAGTGTCTGGTGGTATAGTGGTGGTATAGTGTCTGGTGGTATAGTGGTGGTATAGTGGTGGTATAGTGTCTGGTTGTATAGTGTCTGGTGGTATAGTGGTGGTACAGTGGTGGTATAGTGTCTGGTGGTATAGTGGTGGTATAGTGTCTGGTGGTATAGTGGTGGTATAGTGGTGGTATAGTGGTGGTATAGTTTCTGGTGGTATAGTGGTGGTATAGCGGTGGTATAGTGGTGGTATAGTGGTGGTATAGTGTCTGGTGATATAGTGTCTGGTGGTATAGTGGTGGTATAGTGGTGGTATAGTGGTGGTATAGTGTCTGGTGGTATAGTGGTGTTATAGTGGTGGTATAGTGTCTGGTGGTATAGTGGTGGTATAGTGGTGGATAGTGGTGGTATAGTGTCTGGTGGTATTGTGGTGGTATAGTGGTGATATAGTGTCTGGTGGTATAGTGTCTGGTGGTATAGTGGTGGTTACAGTGGTGGTATAGTGTCTGGTGGTATAGTGGTGGTATAGTGTCTGGTGGTATAGTGGTGGTATAGTGTCTGGTGGTATAGTGGTGGTATAGTGGTGGTATAGTGTCTGGTGGTATAGTTTCTGGTGGTATAGTGCTTGGTATAGCGGTGGTATAGTGGTGGTATAGTGGTGGTATAGTGTCTGGTGGTATAGTGGTGGTATAGTGGTGGTATAGTGGTGGTATAGTGTCTGGTGGTGTAGTGTCTGGTGGTATAGTCGTGGTATAGTGTCTGGTGGTATAGTGGTGTTATAGTGGTGGTATATTGTCTGGTGGTATAGTGGTGGTATAGTGGTGGTATAGTGTCTGGTGGTATAGTGTCTGGTGGTATAGTGTCTGGTGGTATAGTGGTGGTATAGTGGTGGTATAGTGGTGGTATAGTGTCTGGTGGTATAGTGGTGGTATAGTGGTGGTATAGTGGTGGTGGTATAGCGTCTGGTGGTATAGTGGTGGTATAGTGGTGGTATAGTGTCTGGTGGTATAGTGGTGGTAGAGTGGTGGTATAGTGTGTGGTGGTATAGTGCCTGGTGGTATAGTGGTGGAATAGTGGTGGTATAGTGTCTGGTGGTATAGTGGTGGTATAGTGGTAGTATAGTGTCTGGTGGTATAGTGGTGGTATAGTGGTGGTATAGTGGTGGTATAGTGGTGTTATAGTGTCTGGTGGTATAGTGTCTGGTGGTATAGTGGTGGTATAGTGGTGGTATAGTGTCTGGTGGTAGAGTGTCTGGTGGTATAGTGGTGGTATAGTGGTGGTATAGTGGTGGTATAGTGTCTGGTGGTATAGTGGTGGTATAGTGGTGGTATAGTGGTGGTATAGTGTCTGGTGGTATAGTGGTGGTATAGTGGTGGTATAAAGGTGGTATAGTGGTGGTATAGTGGTGGTGGTATAGTGTCTGGTGGTATATTGGTGGTATAGTGGTGGTATAGTGTCTGGTGCTATAGTGGTGGTAGAGTGGTGGTATAGTGTCTGGTGGTATAGTGCCTGGTGGTATAGTGGTGGAATAGTGGTGGTATAGTGTCTGGTGGTATAGTGTCTGGTGGTATAGTGGTGGTATAGTGTCTGGTGATATAGTGGTGGTATAGTGGTGGTATAGTGTCTGGTTGTATAGTGGTGGTATAGTGTCTCGTGGTATAGTGGTGGTATAGTGGTGGTATAGTGTCTGGTGGTATAGTGGTGGTACAGTGGTGGTATAGTGTCTGGTGGTATAGTGGTGGTATAGTGTCTGGTGGTATAGTGGTGGTATAGTGGTGGTATAGTGTCTGGTGGTATAGTTTCTGGTGGTATAGTGGTGGTATAGCGGTGGTATAGTGGTGGTATAGTGGTGGTATAGTGTCTGGTGGTATAGTGGTGGTATAGTGGTGGTATAAAGGTGGTATAGTGGTGGTATAGTGGTGGTGGTATAGTGTCTGGTGGTATAGTGTCTGGTGGTATAGTGGTGGTATAGTGTCTGGTGGTATAGTGGTGGTATAGTGGTGGTATAGTGTCTGGTTGTATAGTGTCTGGTGGTATAGTGGTGGTACAGTGGTGGTATAGTGTCTGGTGGTATAGTGGTGGTATAGTGTCTGGTGGTATAGTGGTGGTATAGTGGTGGTATAGTGTCTGGTGGTATAGTTTCTGGTGGTATAGTGGTGGTATAGCTGTGGTATAGTGGTGGTATAGTGGTGGTATAGTGTCTGGTGATATAGTGTCTGGTGGTATAGTGGTGGTATAGTGGTGGTATAGTGGTGGTATAGTGTCTGGTGGTATAGTGTCTGGTGGTATAGTGGTGGTATAGTGGTGGTATAGTGTCTGGTGGTAGAGTGTCTGGTGGTATAGTGGTGGTATAGTGGTGGTATAGTGGTGGTATAGTGTCTGGTGGTATAGTGGTGGTATAGTGGTGGTATAGTGGTGGTATAGTGGTGGTATAGTGTCTGGTGGTATAGTGGTGGTATAGTGGTGGTATAAAGGTGGTATAGTGGTGGTATAGTGGTGGTGGTATAGTGTCTGGTGGTATATTGGTGGTATAGTGGTGGTATAGTGTCTGGTGGTATAGTGGTGGTAGAGTGGTGGTATAGTGTCTGGTGGTATAGTGGTGGTATAGTGTCTGGTGGTATAGTGGTGGTATAGTGGTGGTATAGTGTCTGGTGGTATAGTGGTGGTAGAGTGGTGGTATAGTGTCGGTTGGTATAGTGCCTGTTGGTATAGTGGTGGAATAGTGGTGGTATAGTGTCTGGTGGTATAGTGTCTGGTGGTATAGTGGTGGTATAGTGTCTGGTGGTATAGTGGTGGTATAGTGGTGGTATAGTGGTGGTATAGTGTCTGGTTGTATAGTGTCTGGTGGTATAGTGTTGGTACAGTGGTGGTATAGTGTCTGGTGGTATAGTGGTGGTATAGTGTCTGGTGGTATAGTGGTGGTATAGTGGTGGTATAGTGTCTGGTGGTATAGTTTCTGGTGGTATAGTGGTGGTATAGCGGTGGTATAGTGGTGGTATAGTGGTGGTATAGTGTCTGGTGGTATAGTGGTGGTATAGTGGTGGTATAAAGGATGGTATAGTGGTGGTATAGTGGTGGTGGTATAGTGTCTGGTGGTATAGTGGTGGTATAGTGGTGGTATAGTGTCTGGTGGTATAGTGGTGGTAGAGTGGTGATATAGTGTCTGGTGGTATAGTGCCTGGTGGTATAGTGGTGGAATAGTGGTGGTATAGTGTCTGGTGGTATAGTGTCTGGTGGTATAGTGGTGGTATAGTGTCTGGTGGTATAGTGGTGGTATAGTGGTGGTATAGTGTCTGGTTGTATAGTGTCTGGTGGTATAGTGGTGGTACAGTGGTGGTATAGTGTCTGGTGGTATAGTGGTGGTATAGTGTCTGGTGGTATAGTGGTGGTATAGTGGTGGTATAGTTTCTGGTGGTATAGTGGTGGTATAGCGGTGGTATAGTGGTGGTATAGTGGAGGTATAGTGTCTGGTGGTATAGTGGTGTTATAGTGGTGGTATAGTGTCTGGTGGTATAGTGGTGTTATAGTGGTGGATAGTGGTGGTATAGTGTCTGGTGGTATTGTGGTGGTATAGTGGTGATATAGTGTCTGGTGGTATAGTGGTGGTATAGTGTCTGGTGGTATATTGGTGGTATAGTGGTGGTATAGTGTCTGGTGGTATATTGGTGGTATAGTGTCTGGTGGTAGAGTGTCTGGTGGTATAGTGGTGGTATAGTGGTGGTATAGTGGTGGTATAGTGTCTGGTGGTATAGTGGTGGTATAGTGGTGGTATAGTGGTGGTATAGTGGTGGTATAGTGTCTGGTGGTATAGTGGTGGTATAGTGGTGGTATAAAGGTGGTATAGTGGTGGTATAGTGGTGGTGGTATAGTGTCTGGTGGTATATTGGTGGTATAGTGGTGGTATAGTGTCTGGTGGTATAGTGGTGGTAGAGTGGTGGTATAGTGTCTGGTGGTATAGTGGTGGTATAGTGTCTGGTGGTATAGTGGTGGTATAGTGGTGGTATAGTGTCTGGTGGTATAGTGGTGGTAGAGTGGTGGTATAGTGTCGGTTGGTATAGTGCCTGTTGGTATAGTGGTGGAATAGTGGTGGTATAGTGTCTGGTGGTATAGTGTCTGGTGGTATAGTGGTGGTATAGTGTCTGGTGGTATAGTGGTGGTATAGTGGTGGTATAGTGGTGGTATAGTGTCTGGTTGTATAGTGTCTGGTGGTATAGTGTTGGTACAGTGGTGGTATAGTGTCTGGTGGTATAGTGGTGGTATAGTGTCTGGTGGTATAGTGGTGGTATAGTGGTGGTATAGTGTCTGGTGGTATAGTTTCTGGTGGTATAGTGGTGGTATAGCGGTGGTATAGTGGTGGTATAGTGGTGGTATAGTGTCTGGTGGTATAGTGGTGGTATAGTGGTGGTATAAAGGATGGTATAGTGGTGGTATAGTGGTGGTGGTATAGTGTCTGGTGGTATAGTGGTGGTATAGTGGTGGTATAGTGTCTGGTGGTATAGTGGTGGTAGAGTGGTGATATAGTGTCTGGTGGTATAGTGCCTGGTGGTATAGTGGTGGAATAGTGGTGGTATAGTGTCTGGTGGTATAGTGTCTGGTGGTATAGTGGTGGTATAGTGTCTGGTGGTATAGTGGTGGTATAGTGGTGGTATAGTGTCTGGTTGTATAGTGTCTGGTGGTATAGTGGTGGTACAGTGGTGGTATAGTGTCTGGTGGTATAGTGGTGGTATAGTGTCTGGTGGTATAGTGGTGGTATAGTGGTGGTATAGTTTCTGGTGGTATAGTGGTGGTATAGCGGTGGTATAGTGGTGGTATAGTGGAGGTATAGTGTCTGGTGGTATAGTGGTGTTATAGTGGTGGTATAGTGTCTGGTGGTATAGTGGTGTTATAGTGGTGGATAGTGGTGGTATAGTGTCTGGTGGTATTGTGGTGGTATAGTGGTGATATAGTGTCTGGTGGTATAGTGGTGGTATAGTGTCTGGTGGTATATTGGTGGTATAGTGGTGGTATAGTGTCTGGTGGTATAGTTTCTGGTGGTATAGTGGTGGTATAGCGGTGGTATAGTGGTGGTATAGTGGTGGTATAGTGTCTGGTGGTATAGTGGTGGTATAGTGGTGGTATAGTGGTGGTATAGTGTCTGGTGGTGTAGTGTCTGGTGGTATAGTCGTGGTATAGTGTCTGGTGGTATAGTGGTGTTATAGTGGTGGTATATTGTCTGGTGGTATAGTGGTGGTATAGTGGTGGTATAGTGTCTGGTGGTATAGTGTCTGGTGGTATAGTGTCTGGTGGTATAGTGGTGGTATAGTGGTGGTATAGTGGTGGTATAGTGTCTGGTGGTATAGTGGTGGTATAGTGGTGGTATAGTGGTGGTGGTATAGCGTCTGGTGGTATAGTGGTGGTATAGTGGTGGTATAGTGTCTGGTGGTATAGTGGTGGTAGAGTGGTGGTATAGTGTGTGGTGGTACAGTGCCTGGTGGTATAGTGGTGGAATAGTGGTGGTATAGTGTCTGGTGGTATAGTGGTGGTATAGTGGTAGTATAGTGTCTGGTGGTATAGTGGTGGTATAGTGGTGGTATAGTGGTGGTATAGTGGTGTTATAGTGTCTGGTGATATAGTGTCTGGTGGTATAGTGGTGGTATAGTGGTGGTATAGTGTCTGGTGGTAGAGTGTCTGGTGGTATAGTGGTGGTATAGTGGTGGTATAGTGTCTGGTGGTATAGTGGTGGTATAGTGGTGGTATAGTGGTGGTATAGTGGTGGTATAGTGTCTGGTGGTATAGTGGTGGTATAGTGGTGGTATAAAGGTGGTATAGTGGTGGTATAGTGGTGGTGGTATAGTGTCTGGTGGTATATTGGTGGTATAGTGGTGGTATAGTGTCTGGTGGTATAGTGGTGGTAGAGTGGTGGTATAGTGTCTGGTGGTATAGTGCCTGGTGGTATAGTGGTGGAATAGTGGTGGTATAGTGTCTGGTGGTATAGTGTCTGGTGGTATAGTGGTGGTATAGTTTCTGGTGGTATAGTGGTGGTATAGCGGTGGTATAGTGGTGGTATAGTGGTGGTATAGTGTCTGGTGGTATAGTGGTGGTATAGTGGTGGTATAAAGGTGGTATAGTGGTGGTATAGTGGTGGTGGTATAGTGTCTGGTGGTATAGTGTCTGGTGGTATAGTGGTGGTATAGTGTCTGGTGGTATAGTGGTGGTATAGTGGTGGTATAGTGGTGGTATAGTGTCTGGTTGTATAGTGTCTGGTGGTATAGTGGTGGTACAGTGGTGGTATAGTGTCTGGTGGTATAGTGGTGGTATAGTGTCTGGTGGTATAGTGGTGGTATAGTGGTGGTATAGTGTCTGGTGGTATAGTTTCTAGTGGTATAGTGGTGGTATAGCTGTGGTATAGTGGTGGTATAGTGGTGGTATAGTGTCTGGTGATATAGTGTCTGGTGGTATAGTGGTGGTATAGTGGTGGTATAGTGGTGGTATAGTGTCTGGTGGTATAGTGGTGTTATAGTGGTGGTATAGTGTCTGGTGGTATAGTGGTGGTATAGTGGTGGATAGTGGTGGTATAGTGTCTGGTGGTATAGTGGTGGTATAGTGGTGATATAGTGTCTGGTGGTATAGTGTCTGGTGGTATAGTGGTGGTTACAGTGGTGGTATAGTGTCTGGTGGTATAGTGGTGGTATAGTGTCTGGTGGTATATTGGTGGTATAGTGGTGGTATAGTGTCTGGTGGTATAGTTTCTGGTGGTATAGTGGTGGTATAGCGGTGGTATAGTGGTGGTATAGTGGTGGTATAGTGTCTGGTGGTATAGTGGTGGTATAGTGGTGGTATAGTTGTGGTATAGTGTCTGGTGGTATAGTGTCTGGTGGTATAGTCGTGGTATAGTGTCTGGTGGTATAGTGGTGTTATAGTGGTGGTTTAGTGTCTGGTGGTATACTGGTGGTATAGTGGTGGTATAGTGTCTGGTGGTATAGTGTCTGGTGGTATAGTGTCTGGTGGTATAGTGGTGGTATAGTGGTGGTATAGTGGTGGTATAGTGTCTGGTGGTATAGTGGTGGTATAGTGGTGGTATAGTGGTGGTGGTATAGTGTCTGGTGGTATAGTGGTGGTTTAGTGGTGGTATAGTGTTTGGTGGTATAGTGGTGGTATAGTGGTGGTATAGTGTCTGGTGGTATAGTGTCTGGTGGTATAGTGGTGGTATAGTGTTGTTATAGTGCCTGGTGGTATAGTGGTGGTATAGTGGTGGTATAGTGGTGGTATAGTGTCAGGTGGTATAGTGGTGGTATAGTGTCTGGTGGTATAGTGGTGGTATAGTGGTGGTATAGTGGTGGTATGGTGGTGGTATAGTGGTGGTGGTATAGTGTCTGGTGGTATAGTGGTGGTATAGTGGTGGTATCGTGTCTGGTGGAATAGTGGTGTTATAGTGTCTGGTGGTATAGTGGTGGTATAGTCGTGGTATAGTGACTGGTGGTATAGTGTCTGGTTGTATAGTGTCTGGTGATATAGTGGTGGTATAGTGGTGGTATAGTGTCTGGTGGTATAGTGGTGGTATAGTGTCTGGTGGTATAGTGGTGGTATAGTGGTGGTATAGTGTCTTGTGGTATAGTTTCTGGTGGTATAGTGGTGGTATAGCGGTGTTATAGTGGTGGTATAGTGGTGGTATAGTGTCTGGTGGTATAGTGTCTGGTGGTATAGTGGTGGTATAGTGGTGGTATAGTGTCTGGTGGTATAGTGGTGTTATAGTGGTGGTATAGTGTCTGGTGGTATAGTGGTGGTATAGTGGTGGATAGTGGTGGTATAGTGTCTGGTGGTATAGTGGTGGTATAGTGGTGGTATAGTGTCTGGTGGTATAGTGGTGGTACAGTGGTGGTATAGTGTCTGGTGGTATAGTGGTGGTATAGTGTCTGGTGGTATATTGGTGGTATAGTGGTGGTATAGTGTCTGGTGGTATAGTTTCTGGTGGTATAGTGGTGGTATAGCGGTGGTATAGTGGTGGTATAGTGGTGGTATAGTGTCTGGTGGTATAGTGGTGGTATAGTGGTGGTATAGTTGTGGTATAGTGTCTGGTGGTATAGTGTCTGGTGGTATAGTCGTGGTATAGTGTCTGGTGGTATAGTGGTGTTATAGTGGTGGTTTAGTGTCTGGTGGTATACTGGTGGTATAGTGGTGGTATAGTGTCTGGTGGTATAGTGTCTGGTGGTATAGTGTCTGGTGGTATAGTGGTGGTATAGTGGTGGTATAGTGGTGGTATAGTGTCTGGTGGTATAGTGGTGGTATAGTGGTGGTATAGTGGTGGTGGTATAGTGTCTGGTGGTATAGTGGTGGTTTAGTGGTGGTATAGTGTTTGGTGGTATAGTGGTGGTATAGTGGTGGTATAGTGTCTGGTGGTATAGTGTCTGGTGGTATAGTGGTGGTATAGTGTTGTTATAGTGCCTGGTGGTATAGTGGTGGTATAGTGGTGGTATAGTGGTGGTATAGTGTCAGGTGGTATAGTGGTGGTATAGTGTCTGGTGGTATAGTGGTGGTATAGTGGTGGTATAGTGGTGGTATGGTGGTGGTATAGTGGTGGTGGTATAGTGTCTGGTGGTATAGTGGTGGTATAGTGGTGGTATCGTGTCTGGTGGAATAGTGGTGTTATAGTGTCTGGTGGTATAGTGGTGGTATAGTCGTGGTATAGTGACTGGTGGTATAGTGTCTGGTTGTATAGTGTCTGGTGATATAGTGGTGGTATAGTGGTGGTATAGTGTCTGGTGGTATAGTGGTGGTATAGTGTCTGGTGGTATAGTGGTGGTATAGTGGTGGTATAGTGTCTTGTGGTATAGTTTCTGGTGGTATAGTGGTGGTATAGCGGTGTTATAGTGGTGGTATAGTGGTGGTATAGTGTCTGGTGGTATAGTGTCTGGTGGTATAGTGGTGGTATAGTGGTGGTATAGTGTCTGGTGGTATAGTGGTGTTATAGTGGTGGTATAGTGTCTGGTGGTATAGTGGTGGTATAGTGGTGGATAGTGGTGGTATAGTGTCTGGTGGTATAGTGGTGGTATAGTGGTGGTATAGTGTCTGGTGGTATAGTGGTGGTACAGTGGTGGTATAGTGTCTGGTGGTATAGTGGTGGTATAGTGTCTGGTGTTATAGTGGTGGTATAGTGGTGGTATAGTGTCTGGTGGTATAGTTTCTGGTGGTATAGTGGTGGTATAGCGGTGGTATAGTGGTGGTATAGTGGTGGTATAGTGTCTGGTGGTATAGTGGTGGTATAGTGTATGGTGGTATAGTCGTGGTATAGTGTCTGGTGGTATAGTGGTGTTATAGTGGTGGTATAGTGTCTGGTGGTATAGTGGTGGTATAGTGGTGGTATAGTGTCTGGTGGTATAGTGTCTGGTGGTATAGTGTCTGGTGGTATAGTGGTGGTATAGTGGTGGTATAGTGGTGGTATAGTGTCTGTTGGTATAGTGTCTGGTGGTATAGTGGTGGTATAGTGGTGGTATAGTGGTGGTATAGTGTCTGGTGGTATAGTCGTGGTATAGTGTCTGGTGGTATAGTGGTGTTATAGTGGTGGTATAGTGTCTGGTGGTATAGTGGTGGTATAGTGGTGGTATAGTGTCTGTTGGTATAGTGTCTGGTGGTATAGTGGTGGTATAGTGGTGGTATAGTGGTGGTATAGTGGTGGTATAGTGTCTGGTGGTATAGTGTCTGGTGGTATAGTGTCTGGTGGTATAGTGGTGGTATAGTGGTGGTATAGTGGTGGTATAGTGTCTGGTGGTATAGTGGTGGTATAGTGGTGGTATAGTGGTGGTGGTATAGTGTCTGGTGGTATAGTGGTGGTTTAGTGGTGGTATAGTGGTGGTATTGTGCCTGGTGGTATAGTGGTGGTATAGTGGTGGTATAGTGGTGGTGGTATAGTGTCTGGTGGTATAGTGGTGGTATAGTGGTGGTATAGTGGTGGTATAGTGGTGGTATAGTGTCAGGTGGTATAGTGGTGGTATAGTGTCTGGTGGTATAGTGGTGGTATAGTGGTGGTATAGTGGTGGTATAGTGGTGGTATAGTGGTGGTATAGTGGTGGTGGTATAGTGTCTGGTGGTATAGTGGTGGTATAGTGGTGGTATAGTGTCTGGTGGTATAGTGGTGGTATAGTGGTGGTATAGTGTCTGGTGGTATAGTGTCTGGTGGTATAGTGGTGGTATAGTGGTGGTATAGTGCCTGGTGGTATAGTGGTGGTATAGTGGTGGTATAGTGGTGGTATAGTGGTGGTATAGTGTCAGGTGGTATAGTGGTGGTATAGTGTCTGGTGGTATAGTGGCTGGTATAGTGGTGGTATAGTGGTAGTATAGTGGTGGTATAGTGGTGGTATAGTGGTGGTGGTATAGTGTCTGGTGGTATAGTGGTGGTATAGTGGTGGTATAGTGTCTGGTGGTATAGTGGTGGTATAGTGGTGGTATAGTGACTGGTGGTATAGTGTCTGGTTGTATAGTGTCTGGTGGTATAGTGGTGGTATAGTGGTGGTATAGTGGTGGTATAGTGTCTGGTGGTATAGTGGTGGTATAGTGTCTGGTGGTATAGTGGTGGTATAGTGGTGGTATAGTGTCTGGTGGTATAGTTTCTGGTGGTATAGTGGTGGTATAGCGTGGTATAGCGGTGGTATAGTGGAGGTATAGTGTCTGGTGGTATAGTGTCTGGTGGTATAGTTTCTGGTGGTATAGTGGTGGTATAGCGGTGGTATAGTGGTGGTATAGTGGTGGTATAGTGTCTGGTGGTATAGTGGTGGTATAGTGTATGGTGGTATAGTCGTGGTATAGTGTCTGGTGCTATAGTGGTGTTATAGTGGTGGTATAGTGTCTGGTGGTATATTGGTGGTATAGTGGTGGTCTAGTGTCTGGTGGTATAGTGTCTGGTGGTATAGTGTCTGGTGGTATAGTGGTGGTATAGTGGTGGTATAGTGGTGGTATAGTGTCTGTTGGTATAGTGTCTGGTGGTATAGTGGTGGTATAGTGGTGGTATAGTGGTGGTATAGTGTCTGGTGGTATAGTCGTGGTATAGTGTCTGGTGGTATAGTGGTGTTATAGTGGTGGTATACTGTCTGGTGGTATAGTCGTGGTATAGTGGTGGTATAGTGTCTGTTGGTATAGTGTCTGGTGGTATAGTGGTGGTATAGTGGTGGTATAGTGGTGGTATAGTGGTGGTATAGTGGTGGTATAGTGTCTGGTGGTATAGTGTCTGGTGGTATAGTGTCTGGTGGTATAGTGGTGGTATAGTGGTGGTATAGTGGTGGTATAGTGTCTGGTGGTATAGTGGTGGTATAGTGGTGGTATAGTGGTGGTGGTATAGTGTCTGGTGGTATAGTGGTGGTTTAGTGGTGGTATAGTGGTGGTATAGTGCCTGGTGGTATAGTGGTGGTATAGTGGTGGTATAGTGGTGGTGGTATAGTGTCTGGTGGTATAGTGGTGGTATAGTGGTGGTATAGTGGTGGTATAGTGTCAGGTGGTATAGTGGTGGTATAGTGTCTGGTGGTATAGTGGTGGTATAGTGGTGGTATAGTGGTGGTATAGTGGTGGTATAGTGGTGGTGGTATAGTGTCTGGTGGTATAGTGGTGGTATAGTGGTGGTATAGTGTCTGGTGGTATAGTGGTGGTATAGTGGTGGTATAGTGTCTGGTGGTATAGTGTCTGGTGGTATAGTGGTGGTATAGTGGTGGTATAGTGCCTGGTGGTATAGTGGTGGTATAGTGGTGGTATAGTGGTGGTATAGTGGTGGTATAGTGTCAGGTGGTATAGTGGTGGTATAGTGTCTGGTGGTATAGTGGTGGTATAATGGTGGTATAGTGGTGGTATAGTGGTGGTATAGTGGTGGTATAGTGGTGGTGGTATAGTGTCTGGTGGTATAGTGGTGGTATAGTGGTGGTATAGTGTCTGGTGGTATAGTGGTGGTATAGTGGTGGTATAGTGACTGGTGGTATAGTGTCTGGTTGTATAGTGTCTGGTGGTATAGTAGTGGTATAGTGGTGGTATAGTGGTGGTATAGTGTCTGGTGGTATAGTGGTGGTATAGTGTCTGGAGGTATAGTGGTGGTATAGTGGTGGTATAGTGTCTGGTGGTATAGTTTCTGGTGGTATAGTGGAGGTATAGCGTGGTATAGCGGTGGTATAGTGGAGGTATAGTGTCTGGTGGTATAGTGTCTGGTGGTATAGTGGTGGTATAGTCGTGGTATAGTGGTGGTATAGTGTCTGGTGGTATAGTGGTGGTATAGTGGTGGTACAGTGGTGGTGGTATAGTGTCTGGTGGTATAGTGGTGGTATAGTGTCTGGTGGTATAGTGGTGGTATAGTGGTGGTATAGTGTCTGGTGGTATAGTGTCTGGTGGTATAGTGGTGGTATAGTGGTGGTATAGTGCCTGGTGGTATAGTGGTGGTATAGTGGTGGTATAGTGGTGGTATAGTGGTGGTATAGTGGTGGTATGGTGGTGGTATAGTGGTGGTATAGTGTCAGGTGGTATAGTGGTGGTATAGTGTCTGGTGGTATAGTGGTGGTATAGTGGTGGTATAGTGGTGGTATAGTGGTGGTATAGTGGTGGTATAGTGGTGGTGGTATAGTGTCTGGTGGTATAATGGTGGTATAGTGGTGGTATAGTGTCTGGTGGTATAGTGGTGGTATAGTGTCTGGTGGTATACTGGTGGTATAGTGGTGGTATAGTGACTGGTGGTATAGTGTCTGGTTGTATAGTGTCTGGTGGTATAGTGGTGGTATAGTGGTGGAATAGTGGTGGTATAGTGTCTGGTGGTATACTGGTGGTTTAGTGTCTGGTGGTATAGTGGTGGTATAGTGGTGGTATAGTGTCTGGTGGTATAGTTTCTGGTGGTATAGTGGTGGTATAGCGGTGGTATTTTGGTGGTATAGTGGTGGTATAGTGTCTGGTGGTATAGTGTCTGGTGGTATAGTGGTGGTATAGTGGTGGTATAGTGGTGTTATAGTGTCTGGTGGTATAGTGTCTGGTGGTATAGTCGTGGTATAGTGTCTGGTGGTATAGTGGTGTTATAGTGGTGGTATAGTGTCTGGTGGTATAGTGGTGGTATAGTGGTGGATAGTGGTGGTATAGTGTCTGGTGGTATAGTGGTGGTATAGTGGTGGTATAGTGTCTGGTGGTATAGTGTCTGGTGGTATAGTGGTGGTATAGTGGTGGTATAGTGTCTGGTGGTATAGTGGTGGTATAGGGGTGGTATAGTGGTGGTATAGTGTCTGGTGGTATAGTGGTGGTATAGTGGTGGTATAGTGTCTGGTGGTATAGTGCCTGGTGGTATAGTGGTGTTATAGTGGTGGTATTGTGTCTGGTGGTATAGTGGTGGTATAGTGTCTGGTGGTATAGTGGTGGTATAGTGGTGGTATAGTGGTGGTATAGTGGTGGTATAGTGTCTGGTGGTATAGTGTCTGGTGGTATAGTGGTGGTATAGTGTCTGGTGGTATAGTGGTGGTATAGTGGTGGTATAGTGGTGGTATAGTGGTGGTATAGTGGTGGTATAGTGTCAGGTGGTATAGTGGTGCTATAGTGTCTGGTGGTATAGTGGTGGTATAGTGGTGGTATAGTGGTGGTATAGTGGTGGTGGTATAGTGTCTGGTGGTATAGTGTCAGGTGGTATAGTGGTGGTATAGTGTCTGGTAGTATAGTGCCTGGTGGTATAGTGGTGGTATAGTGGTGGTATAGTGGTGGTATAGTGGTGGTATAGTGGTGGTATAGTGTCTGGTGGTATAGTGGTGGTATAGTGGTGGTATAGTGGTGGTATAGTGGTGGTATAGTGTCTGGTGGTATAGTGGTGGTATAGTGTCTGGTGGTATAGTGGTGGTATAGTGGTGGTATAGTGTCTGGTTGTATAGTGTCTGGTGGTATAGTGTCTGGTGGTATAGTGGTGGTATAGTGTCTTGTGGTATAGTGTCTGGTGGTATAGTGGTGGTATAGTGGTGGTATAGTGGTGGTATAGTGTCTGGTGGTATAGTGGTGGTATAGCGGTGGTATAGTGGTGGTATAGTGGTGGTATAGTGGTGGTATAGTGTCTGGTGGTATAGTGTCTGGTGGTATAGTGGTGGTATAGCGGTGGTATAGTGGTGGTATAGTGGTGGTATAGTGTCTGGTGGTATAGTGTCTGGTGGTATAGTGGTGGTATAGTGGTGGTATAGTGTCAGGTGGTATAGTGGTGGTATAGTGTCTGGTGGTATAGTGGTGGTATAGTGGTGGTATAGTGTCTGGTGGTATAGTGGTGGTATAGTGGTGGTATAGTGTCTGGTGGTATAGTGTCTGGTGGTATAGTGTCTGGTGGTATAGTGGTGGTATAGTGGTGGTATAGTGTCTGGTGGTATAGTGGTGGTATAGTGGTGGTATAGTGGCTGGTGGTATAGTGTCTGGTGGTATAGTGGTGGTATAGTGGTGGTATAGTGGTGGTATAGTGGTGGTATAGTGGTGGTATAGTGTCAGGTGGTATAGTGGTGGTATTGTGTCTGGTGGTATAGTGGTGGTATAGTGGTGGTATAGTGGTGGTATAGTGGTGGTGGTATAGTGTCTGGTGGTATAGTGCCTGGTGGTATAGTGGTGGTATAGTGGTGGTATAGTGGTGTTAAAGTGGTGGTATAGTGTCTGGTGGTATAGTGGTGGTATAGTGTCTGGTGGTATAGTGGTGTTATAGTGGTGGTATAGTGTCTGGTGGTATAGTGCCTGGTGGTATAGTGGTGGTATAGTGGTGGTATAGTGTCTGGTGGTATAGTGGTGGTACAGTGTCTGGCGGTATAGTGGTGGTATAGTGGTGGTATAGTGTCTGGTTGTATAGTGTCTGGTGGTATAGTGTCTGGTGGTATAGTGGTGGTATAGTGTCTGGTGGTATAGTGTCTGGTGGTATAGTGGTGGTATAGTGGTGGTATAGTGGTGGTATAGTGTCAGGTGGTATAGTGGTGGTATAGCGGTGGTATAGTGGTGGTATAGTGGTGGTATAGTGTCTGGTGGTATAGTGTCTGGTGGTATAGTGGTGGTATAGTGGTGGTATAGTGGTGGTGGTATAGTGTCTGGTGGTATAGTGGTGGTATAGTGGTGGTATAGTGTCTGGTGGTATAGTGTCTGGTGGTATAGCGTCTGGTGGTATAGTGCTGGTATAGTGGTGGTATAGTGTCTGGTGGTTTAGTGGTGGTATAGTGGTGGTATAGTGGCTGGTTGTATAGTGTCTGGTGGTATAGTGGTGGTATAGTGGTGGTATAGTGGTGGTATAGTGTCTGGTGGTATAGTGGTGGTATAGTGTCTGGTGGTATAGTGGTGGTATAGTGGTGGTATAGTGTCTGGTCATATAGTGGTGGTATAGTGGTGGTATAGTGGTGGTATAGTCGTGGTATAGTGTCTGGTGGTATAGTGTCTGGTGGTATAGTGTCTGGTGGTATAGTGTCTGGTGGTATAGTGGTGGTATAGTGTCTGGTGGTATAGTGGTGGTATAGTGGTGGTATAGTGTCTGGTGGTATAGTAGTGGTATAGTGTCTGGTGGTATAGTGGTGGTATAGTGGTGGTATAGTGGAGGTGGTATAGTGTCTGGTGGTATAGTGGTGGTTTAGTGGTGGTATAGTGTCTGGTGGTATAGTGGTGGTATAGTGGTGGTATAGTGTCTTGTAATATAGTGTCTGGTGGTATAGTGGTGGTATAGTGGTGGTATAGTGTCAGGTGGTATAGTGGTGGTATAGTGTCTGGTGGTATAGTGGTGGTATAGTGGTGGTATAGTGGTGGTATAGTGGTGGTTTAGTGGTGGTGGTATAGTGTCTGGTGGTATAGTGGTGGTATAGTGGTGGTATAGTGTCTGGTGGTATAGTGGTGGTATAGTGTCTGGTGGTATAGTGGTGGTATAGTGGTGGTATAGTGTCTGGTAGTATAGTGGTGGTATAGTGTCTGGTGGTATAGTGGTGGTATAGTGGTGGTATAGTGTCTGGTGGTATAGTGTCTGGTGGTATAGTGGTGGTATAGTGGTGGTATAGTGGTGGTATAGTGTCTGGTGGTATAGTGGTGTTATAGTGGTGGTATAGTGTCTGGTGGTATAGTGGTGGTATAGTGGTGGTATAGTGTCTGGTGGTATAGTGTCTGGTGGTATAGTGGTGGTACAGTGGTGGTATAGTGTCTGGTGGTATAGTGGTGGTATAGTGGTGGTATAGTGGTGGTATAGTGGTGGTTTAGTGGTGGTGGTATAGTGTCTGGTGGTATAGTGGTGGTAAAGTGGTGGTATAGTGTCTGGTGGTATAGTGGTGGTATAGTGCCTGGTGGTATAGTGGTGGTATAGTGGTGGTATAGTGTCTGGTGGTATAGTGGTGGTACAGTGTCTGGCGGTATAGTGGTGGTATAGTGGTGGTATAGTGTCTGGTTGTATAGTGTCTGGTGGTATAGTGTCTGGTGGTATAGTGGTGGTATAGTGTCTGGTGGTATAGTGTCTGGTGGTATAGTGGTGGTATAGTGGTGGTATAGTGGTGGTATAGTGTCAGGTGGTATAGTGGTGGTATAGCGGTGGTATAGTGGTGGTATAGTGGTGGTATAGTGTCTGGTGGTATAGTGTCTGGTGGTATAGTGGTGGTATAGTGGTGGTATAGTGGTGGTGGTATAGTGTCTGGTGGTATAGTGGTGGTATAGTGGTGGTATAGTGTCTGGTGGTATAGTGTCTGGTGGTATAGCGTCTGGTGGTATAGTGCTGGTATAGTGGTGGTATAGTGTCTGGTGGTTTAGTGGTGGTATAGTGGTGGTATAGTGGCTGGTTGTATAGTGTCTGGTGGTATAGTGGTGGTATAGTGGTGGTATAGTGGTGGTATAGTGTCTGGTGGTATAGTGGTGGTATAGTGTCTGGTGGTATAGTGGTGGTATAGTGGTGGTATAGTGTCTGGTCATATAGTGGTGGTATAGTGGTGGTATAGTGGTGGTATAGTCGTGGTATAGTGTCTGGTGGTATAGTGTCTGGTGGTATAGTGTCTGGTGGTATAGTGTCTGGTGGTATAGTGGTGGTATAGTGTCTGGTGGTATAGTGGTGGTATAGTGGTGGTATAGTGTCTGGTGGTATAGTAGTGGTATAGTGTCTGGTGGTATAGTGGTGGTATAGTGGTGGTATAGTGGAGGTGGTATAGTGTCTGGTGGTATAGTGGTGGTTTAGTGGTGGTATAGTGTCTGGTGGTATAGTGGTGGTATAGTGGTGGTATAGTGTCTTGTAATATAGTGTCTGGTGGTATAGTGGTGGTATAGTGGTGGTATAGTGTCAGGTGGTATAGTGGTGGTATAGTGTCTGGTGGTATAGTGGTGGTATAGTGGTGGTATAGTGGTGGTATAGTGGTGGTTTAGTGGTGGTGGTATAGTGTCTGGTGGTATAGTGGTGGTATAGTGGTGGTATAGTGTCTGGTGGTATAGTGGTGGTATAGTGTCTGGTGGTATAGTGGTGGTATAGTGGTGGTATAGTGTCTGGTAGTATAGTGGTGGTATAGTGTCTGGTGGTATAGTGGTGGTATAGTGGTGGTATAGTGTCTGGTGGTATAGTGTCTGGTGGTATAGTGGTGGTATAGTGGTGGTATAGTGGTGGTATAGTGTCTGGTGGTATAGTGGTGTTATAGTGGTGGTATAGTGTCTGGTGGTATAGTGGTGGTATAGTGGTGGTATAGTGTCTGGTGGTATAGTGTCTGGTGGTATAGTGGTGGTACAGTGGTGGTATAGTGTCTGGTGGTATAGTGGTGGTATAGTGGTGGTATAGTGGTGGTATAGTGGTGGTTTAGTGGTGGTGGTATAGTGTCTGGTGGTATAGTGGTGGTAAAGTGGTGGTATAGTGTCTGGTGGTATAGTGGTGGTATAGTGTCTGGTGGTATAGTGGTGGTATAGTGGTGGTATAGTGACTGGTGGTATAGTGTCTGGTTGTATAGTGTCTGGTGGTATAGTGGTGGTATAGTGGTGGTATAGTGGTGGTATAGTGTCTGGTGGTATAGTGGTGGTATAGTGTCTGGTGGTATAGTGGTGGTATAGTGGTGGTATAGTGTCTGGTGGTATAGTGTCTGGTGGTATAGTGGTGGTATAGTGGTGGTATAGTGGTGGTATAGTGTCTGGTGGTATAGTGGTGTTATAGTGGTGGTACAGTGTCTGGTGGTATAGTGGTGGTATAGTGGTGGATAGTGGTGGTATAGTGTCTGGCTGTATAGTGGTGGTATAGTGGTGGTATAGTGTTTGGTGGTATAGTGTCTGGTGGTATAGTGGTGGTACTGTGGTGGTATAGTGTCTGGTGGTATAGTGGTGGTATAGTGTCTGGTGGTATAGTGGTGGTATAGTGGTGGTATAGTGTCTGGTGGTATAGTTTCTGGTGGTATAGTGCTGGTATAGCGGTGGAATAGTGGTGGTATAGTGGTGGTATAGTGTCTGGTGGTATAGTGGTGGTATAGTGGTGGTATAGTGGTGGTATAGTGTCTGGTGGTATAGTGTCTGGTGGTATAGTGGTGTTATAGTGGTTGTATAGTGTCTGGTGGTATAGTGGTGGTATAGTGGTGGTATAGTGGTGGTATAGTGTCTGGTGGTATAGTGTCTGGTGGTATAGTGTCTGGTGGTATAGTGGTGGTATAGTGGTGGTATAGTGGTGGTATAGTGGTGGTATAGTATAGTGTCTGGTGGTATAGTGGTGGTATAGTGGTGGTATAGTGTCTGGTGGTATAGTGGTGGTATAGTGGTGGTATAGTGTCTGGTGGTATAGTGTCTGGTGGTATAGTGGTGGTATAGTGGTGGTATAGTGTTTGGTGGTATAGTGGTGGTATAGTGGTGGTATAGTGGTGGTATAGTGTCTGGTGGTATAGTGGTGGTATAGTGTCTGGTGGTATAGTGGTGGTATAGTGTCTGGTGGTGTAGTGGTGTTATAGTGGTGGTATAGTGGTGGTATAGTGTCTGGTGGTATAGTGGTGGAATAGTGGTGGTATAGTGTCTGGTGGTATAGTGTCTGGTGGTATAGTGGTGGTATAGTGTCTGGTGGTATAGTGGTGGTATAGTGGTGGTATAGTGTCTGGTTGTATAGTGTCTGGTGGTATAGTGTCTGGTGGTATAGTGGTGGTATAGTGTCTGGTGGTATAGTGTCTGGTGGTATAGTGGTGGTATAGTGGTGGTATAGTGTCTGGTGGTATAGTGGTGGTATAGTGGTGGTATAGTGTCAGGTGGTATAGTGGTGGTATTGTGTCTGGTGGTATAGTGGTGGTATAGTGGTGGTATAGTGGTTGTATAGTGGTGGTGGTATAGTGTCTGGTGGTATAGTGGTGTTATAGTGGTGGTATAGTGTCTGGTGGTATAGTGCCTGGTGGTATAGTGGTGGTATAGTGGTGGTATAGTGGTGGTAAAGTGGTGGTATAGTGTCTGGTGGTATAGTGGTGGTATAGTGTCTGGTGGTATAGTGGTGTTATAGTGGTGGTATAGTGTCTGGTGGTATAGTGCCTTGTGGTATAGTGGTGGTATAGTGGTGGTATAGTGTCTGGTGGTATAGTGGTGGTATAGTGTCTGGTGGTATAGTGGTGGTATAGTGGTGGTATAGTGTCTGGTTGTATAGTGTCTGGTGGTATAGTGTCTGGTGGTATAGTGGTGGTATAGTGTCTGGTGGTATAGTGTCTGGTGGTATAGTGGTGGTATAGCGGTGGTATAGTGGTGGTATAGTGGTGGTATAGTGTCTGGTGGTATAGTGTCTGGTGGTATAGTGGTGGTATAGCGGTGGTATAGTGGTGGTATAGTGGTGGTATAGTGTCTGGTGGTATAGTGTCTGGTGGTATAGTGGTGGTATAGTGGTGGTATATTGTCTGGTGGTATAGTGGTGGTATAGTGTCTGGTGGTATAGTGGTGGTATAGTGGTGGTATAGTGTCTGGTGGTATAGTGGTGGTATAGTGGTGGTATAGTGTCTGGTGGTATAGTGTCTGGTGGTATAGCGTCTGGTGGTATAGTGGTGGTATAGTGGTGGTATAGTGTCTGGTGGTTTAGTGGTGGTATAGTGGTGGTATAGTGGCTGGTTGTATAGTGTCTGGTGGTATAGTGGTGGTATAGTGGTGGTATAGTGGTGGTATAGTGTCTGGTGGTATAGTGGTGGTATAGTGGTGGTATAGTGTCTGGTCATATAGTGGTGGTATAGTGGTGGTATAGTGGTGGTATAGTGGTGGTATAGTCGTGGTATAGTGTCTGGTGGTATAGTGTCTGGTTGTATAGTGTCTGGTGGTATAGTGTCTGGTGGTATAGTGGTGGTATAGTGTCTGGTGGTATAGTGGTGGTATAGTGGTGGTATAGTGTCTGGTGGTATAGTGGTGGTATAGTGGTGGTATAGTGGTGGTGGTATAGTGTCTGGTGGTATAGTGGTGGTTTAGTGGTGGTATAGTGTCTGGTGGTATAGTGGTGGTATAGTGTCTGGTGGTATAGTGGTGGTATAGTGGTGGTATAGTGTCTGGTGGTATAGTGTCTGGTGGTATAGCGTCTGGTGGTATAGTGGTGGTATAGTGGTGGTATAGTGTCTGGTGGTTTAGTGGTTGTATAGTGGTGGTATAGTGGCTGGTTGTATAGTGTCTGGTGGTATAGTGGTGGTATAGTGGTGGTATAGTGGTGGTATAGTGTCTGGTGGTATAGTGGTGGTATAGTGTCTGGTGGTATAGTGGTGGTATAGTGGTGGTATAGTGTCTGGTCATATAGTGGTGGTATAGTGGTGGTATAGTCGTGGTATAGTGTCTGGTGGTATAGTGTCTGGTTGTATACTGTCTGGTGGTATAGTGTCTGGTGGTATAGTGGTGGTATAGTGTCTGGTGGTATAGTGGTGGTATAGTGGTGGTATAGTGTCTGGTGGTATAGTAGTGGTATAGTGTCTGGTGGTATAGTGGTGGTATAGTGGTGGTATAGTGGTGGTGGTATAGTGTCTGGTGGTATAGTGGTGGTTTAGTGGTGGTATAGTGTCTGGTGGTATAGTGGTGGTATAGTGGTGGTATAGTGTCTTGTGGTATAGTGTCTGGTGGTATAGTGGTGGTATAGTGGTGGTATAGTGCCTGGTGGTATAGTGGTGGTATAGTGGTGGTATAGTGGTGGTATAGTGGTGGTATAGTGTCAGGTGGTATAGTGGTGGTATAGTGTCTGGTGGTATAGTGGTGGTATAGTGGTGGTATAGTGGTGGTATAGTGGTGGTATAGTGGTGGTTTAGTGGTGGTGGTATAGTGTCTGGTGGTATAGTGGTGGTATAGTGGTGGTATAGTGTCTGGTGGTATAGTGGTGGTATAGTGTCTGGTGGTATAGTGGTGGTATAGTGGTGGTATAGTGACTGATGGTATAGTGTCTGGTTGTATAGTGTCTGGTGGTATAGTGGTGGTATAGTGGTGGTATAGTGGTGGTATAGTGTCTGGTGGTATAGTGGTGATATAGTGTCTGGTGGTATAGTGGTGGTATAGTGGTGGTATAGTGTCTGGTGGTATAGTGTCTGGTGGTATAGTGGTGGTATAGTGGTGGTATAGTGGTGGTATAGTGTCTGGTGGTATAGTGGTGTTATAGTGGTGGTATAGTGTCTGGTGGTATAGTGGTGGTATAGTGGTGGATAGTGGTGGTATAGTGTCTGGTGGTATAGTGGTGGTATAGTGGTGGTATAGTGTCTGGTGGTATAGTGTCTGGTGGTATAGTGGTGGTACAGTGGTGGTATAGTGTCTGGTGGTATAGTGGTGGTATAGTGGTGGTATAGTGGTGGTATAGTGGTGGTTTAGTGGTGGTGGTATAGTGTCTGGTGGTATAGTGGTGGTATAGTGGTGGTATAGTGTCTGGTGGTATAGTGGTGGTATAGTGTCTGGTGGTATAGTGGTGGTATAGTGGTGGTATAGTGGCTGGTGGTATAGTGTCTGGTTGTATAGTGTCTGGTGGTATAGTGGTGGTATAGTGGTGGTATAGTGGTGGTATAGTGTCTGGTGGTATAGTGGTGGTATAGTGTCTGGTGGTATAGTGGTGGTATAGTGGTGGTATAGTGTCTGGTGGTATAGTGTCTGGTGGTATAGTGGTGGTATAGTGGTGGTATAGTGGTGGTATAGTGTCTGGTGGTATAGTGGTGTTATATTGGTGGTACAGTGTCTGGTGGTATAGTGGTGGTATAGTGGTGGATAGTGGTGGTATAGTGTCTGGTGGTATAGTGGTGGTATAGTGGTGGTATAGTGTCTGGTGGTATAGTGTCTGGTGGTATAGTGGTGGTACAGTGGTGGTATAGTGTCTGGTGGTATAGTGGTGGTATAGTGTCTGGTGGTATAGTGGTGGTATAGTGGTGGTATAGTGTCTGGTGGTATAGTTTCTGGTGGTATAGTGGTGGTATAGCGGTGGTATAGTGGTGGTATAGTGGTGGTATAGTGTCTGGTGGTATAGTGGTGGTATAGTGGTGGTATAGTGTCTGGTGGTATAGTGTCTGGTGGTATAGTGTCTGGTGGTATAGTGGTGGTATAGTGGTGGTATAGTTGTGGTATAGTATAGTGTCTGGTGGTATAGTGGTGGTATAGTGGTGGTATAGTGTCTGGTGGTATAGTGGTGGTATAGTGGTGGTATAGTGTCTGGTGGTATAGTGTCTGGTGGTATAGTGGTGGTATAGTGGTGGTATAGTGTTTGGTGGTATAGTGGTGGTATAGTGGTGGTATAGTGTCTGGTGGTATAGTGGTGGTATAGTGTCTGGTGGTATAGTGGTGGTATAGTGTCTGGTGGTATAGTGGTGTTATATTGGTGGTATAGTGTCTGGTGGTATAGTGTCTGGTGGTATAGTGGTGGTATAGTGGTGGTATAGTGTCTGGTGGTATAGTGGTGGAATAGTGGTGGTATAGTGTCTGGTGGTATAGTGTCTGGTGGTATAGTGGTGGTATAGTGTCTGGTGGTATAGTGGTGGTATAGTGGTGTTATAGTGTCTGGTTGTATAGTGTCTGGTGGTATAGTGTCTGGTGGTATAGTGGTGGTATAGTGTCTGGTGGTATAGTGTCTGGTGGTATAGTGGTGGTATAGTGGTGGTATAGTGGTGGTATAGTGGTGGTATAGTGTTTGGTGGTATAGTGGTGGTATAGCGGTGGTATAGTGGTGGTATAGTGGTGGTATAGTGGTGGTATAGTGTCTGGTGGTATAGTGTCTGGTGGTATAGTGGTGGTATAGCGGTGGTATAGTGGTGGTATAGTGGTGGTATAGTGGTGGTTTAGTGGTGGTGGTATAGTGTCTGGTGGTATAGTGGTGGTATAGTGGTGGTATAGTGTCTGGTGGTATAGTGGTGGTATAGTGTCTGGTGGTATAGTGGTGGTATAGTGGTGGTATAGTGGCTGGTGGTATAGTGTCTGGTTGTATAGTGTCTGGTGGTATAGTGGTGGTATAGTGGTGGTATAGTGGTGGTATAGTGTCTGGTGGTATAGTGGTGGTATAGTGTCTGGTGGTATAGTGGTGGTATAGTGGTGGTATAGTGTCTGGTGGTATAGTGTCTGGTGGTATAGTGGTGGTATAGTGGTGGTATAGTGGTGGTATAGTGTCTGGTGGTATAGTGGTGTTATATTGGTGGTACAGTGTCTGGTGGTATAGTGGTGGTATAGTGGTGGATAGTGGTGGTATAGTGTCTGGTGGTATAGTGGTGGTATAGTGGTGGTATAGTGTCTGGTGGTATAGTGTCTGGTGGTATAGTGGTGGTACAGTGGTGGTATAGTGTCTGGTGGTATAGTGGTGGTATAGTGTCTGGTGGTATAGTGGTGGTATAGTGGTGGTATAGTGTCTGGTGGTATAGTTTCTGGTGGTATAGTGGTGGTATAGCGGTGGTATAGTGGTGGTATAGTGGTGGTATAGTGTCTGGTGGTATAGTGGTGGTATAGTGGTGGTATAGTGTCTGGTGGTATAGTGTCTGGTGGTATAGTGTCTGGTGGTATAGTGGTGGTATAGTGGTGGTATAGTTGTGGTATAGTATAGTGTCTGGTGGTATAGTGGTGGTATAGTGGTGGTATAGTGTCTGGTGGTATAGTGGTGGTATAGTGGTGGTATAGTGTCTGGTGGTATAGTGTCTGGTGGTATAGTGGTGGTATAGTGGTGGTATAGTGTTTGGTGGTATAGTGGTGGTATAGTGGTGGTATAGTGTCTGGTGGTATAGTGGTGGTATAGTGTCTGGTGGTATAGTGGTGGTATAGTGTCTGGTGGTATAGTGGTGTTATATTGGTGGTATAGTGTCTGGTGGTATAGTGTCTGGTGGTATAGTGGTGGTATAGTGGTGGTATAGTGTCTGGTGGTATAGTGGTGGAATAGTGGTGGTATAGTGTCTGGTGGTATAGTGTCTGGTGGTATAGTGGTGGTATAGTGTCTGGTGGTATAGTGGTGGTATAGTGGTGTTATAGTGTCTGGTTGTATAGTGTCTGGTGGTATAGTGTCTGGTGGTATAGTGGTGGTATAGTGTCTGGTGGTATAGTGTCTGGTGGTATAGTGGTGGTATAGTGGTGGTATAGTGGTGGTATAGTGGTGGTATAGTGTTTGGTGGTATAGTGGTGGTATAGCGGTGGTATAGTGGTGGTATAGTGGTGGTATAGTGGTGGTATAGTGTCTGGTGGTATAGTGTCTGGTGGTATAGTGGTGGTATAGCGGTGGTATAGTGGTGGTATAGTGGTGGTATAGTGTCTGGTGGTATAGTGGTGGTATAGTGTCTGGTTGTATAGTGGTGGTATAGTGGTGGTATAGTGTCTGGTGGTATAGTGGTGGTATAGTGTCTGGTGGTATAGTGCCTGGTGATATAGTGTCTGGTGGTATAGTGTCTGGTGGTATAGTGGTGGTATAGTGGTGGTATAGTGTCTGGTGGTATAGTGGTGGTATAGTGGTGGTATAGTGGCTGGTGGTATAGTGTCTGGTGGTATAGTGGTGGTATAGTGGTGGTATAGTGGTGGTATAGTGGTGGTATAGTGGTGGTATAGTGTCAGGTGGTATAGTGGTGGTATAGTGTCTGGTGGTATAGTGGTGGTATAGTGGTGGTATAGTGGTGGTATAGTGGTGGTGGTATAGTGTCTGGTGGTATAGTGGTGTTATAGTGGTGGTATAGTGTCTGGTTGTATAGTGCCTGGTGGTATAGTGGTGGTATAGTGGTGGTAAAGTGGTGGTATAGTGTCTGGTGGTATAGTGGTGGTATAGTGTCTGGTGGTATAGTGGTGTTATAGTGGTGGTATAGTGTCTGGTGGTATAGTGCCTGGTGGTATAGTGGTGGTATAGTGGTGGTATAGTGTCTGGTGGTATAGTGGCGGAATAGTGGTGGTATAGTGTCTGGTGGTATAGTGGTGGTATAGTGTCTGGTGGTATAGTGGTGGTATAGTGGTGGTATAGTGTCTGGTTGTATAGTGTCTGGTGGAATAGTGTCTGGTGGTATAGTGGTGGTATAGTGTCTGGTGGTATAGTGTCTGGTGGTATAGTGGTGGTATAGTGGTGGTATAGTGGTGGTATAGTGTCAGGTGGTATAGTGGTGGTATAGCGGTGGTATAGTGGTGGTATAGTGGTGGTATAGTGTCTGGTTGTATAGTGTCTGGTGGTATAGTGGTGGTATAGTGGTGGTATAGTGGTGGTATAGTGTCTAGTGGTATAGTGGTGGTATAGTGTCTGGTGGTATAGTGGTGGTATAGTGGTGGTATAGTGTCTAGTGGTATAGTGGTGGTATAGTGTCTGGTGGTATAGTGGTGGTATAGTGTCTGGTGGTATAGTGGTGTTATATTGGTGGTATAGTGTCTGGTGGTATAGTGTCTGGTGGTATAGTGGTGGTATAGTGGTGGTATAGTGTCTGGTGGTATAGTGGTGGAATAGTGGTGGTATAGTGTCTGGTGGTATAGTGTCTGGTGGTATAGTGGTGGTATAGTGTCTGGTGGTATAGTGGTGGTATAGTGGTGTTATAGTGTCTGGTTGTATAGTGTCTGGTGGTATAGTGTCTGGTGGTATAGTGGTGGTATAGTGTCTGGTGGTATAGTGTCTGGTGGTATAGTGGTGGTATAGTGGTGGTATAGTGGTGGTATAGTGGTGGTATAGTGTCTGGTGGTATAGTGGTGGTATAGCGGTGGTATAGTGGTGGTATAGTGGTGGTATAGTGGTGGTATAGTGTCTGGTGGTATAGTGTCTGGTGGTATAGTGTTGGTATAGCGGTGGTATAGTGGTGGTATAGTGGTGGTATAGTGTCTGGTGGTATAGTGGTGGTATAGTGTCTGGTTGTATAGTGGTGGTATAGTGGTGGTATAGTGTGTGGTGGTATAGTGGTGGTATAGTGTCTGGTGGTATAGTGCCTGGTGATATAGTGTCTGGTGGTATAGTGTCTGGTGGTATAGTGGTGGTATAGTGGTGGTATAGTGTCTGGTGGTATAGTGGTGGTATAGTGGTGGTATAGTGGCTGGTGGTATAGTGTCTGGTGGTATAGTGGTGGTATAGTGGTGGTATAGTGGTGGTATAGTGGTGGTATAGTGGTGGTATAGTGTCAGGTGGTATAGTGGTGGTATAGTGTCTGGTGGTATAGTGGTGGTATAGTGGTGGTATAGTGGTGGTATAGTGGTGGTGGTATAGTGTCTGGTGGTATAGTGGTGTTATAGTGGTGGTATAGTGTCTGGTTGTATAGTGCCTGGTGGTATAGTGGTGGTATAGTGGTGGTAAAGTGGTGGTATAGTGTCTGGTGGTATAGTGGTGGTATAGTGTCTGGTGGTATAGTGGTGTTATAGTGGTGGTATAGTGTCTGGTGGTATAGTGCCTGGTGGTATAGTGGTGGTATAGTGGTGGTATAGTGTCTGGTGGTATAGTGGCGGTTTAGTGGTGGTATAGTGTCTGGTGGTATAGTGGTGGTATAGTGTCTGGTGGTATAGTGGTGGTATAGTGGTGGTATAGTGTCTGGTTGTATAGTGTCTGGTGGAATAGTGTCTGGTGGTATAGTGGTGGTATAGTGTCTGGTGGTATAGTGTCTGGTGGTATAGTGGTGGTATAGTGGTGGTATAGTGGTGGTATAGTGTCAGGTGGTATAGTGGTGGTATAGCGGTGGTATAGTGGTGGTATAGTGGTGGTATAGTGTCTGGTTGTATAGTGTCTGGTGGTATAGTGGTGGTATAGTGGTGGTATAGTGGTGGTATAGTGTCTAGTGGTATAGTGGTGGTATAGTGTCTGGTGGTATAGTGGTGGTATAGTGGTGGTATAGTGTCTGGTGGTATAGTGTCTGGTGGTATAGTGGTGGTTTAGCGGTGGTATAGTGGTGGTATAGTGGTGGTATAGTGTCTGGTGGTATAGTGTCTGGTGGTATAGTGGTGGTATAGTGGTGGTATAGTGTCTGGTGGTATAGTGGTGGTATAGTGTCTGGTGGTATAGTGGTGGTATAGTGGTGGTATAGTGTCTGGTGGTATAGTGGTGGTATAGTGGTGGTACAGTGTCTGGTGGTATAGTGGCTGGTGGTATAGCGTCTGGTGGTATAGTGGTGGTATAGTGGTGGTATAGTGTCTGGTGGTATAGTGGTGGTATAGTGGTGGTATAGTGGCTGGTGGTATAGTGTCTGGTGGTATAGTGGTGGTATAGTGGTGGTATAGTGGTGGTATAGTGGTGGTATAGTGTCTGGTGGTATAGTGGTGGTATAGTGTCTGGTGGTATAGTGGTGGTATAGTGGTGGTATAGTCTCTGGTCATATAGTGGTGGTATAGTGGTGGTATAGTGGTGGTATAGTGGTGGTATAGTGGTGGTATAGTGGCTGGTGGTATAGTGTCTGGTGGTATAGTGGTGGTATAGTGGTGGTATAGTGGTGGTATAGTGGTGGTATAGTGTCTGGTGGTATAGTGGTGGTATAGTGTCTGGTGGTATAGTGGTGGTATAGTGGTGGTATAGTCTCTGGTCATATAGTGGTGGTATAGTGGTGGTATAGTGGTGGTATAGTGGTGGTATAGTGGTGGTATAGTGTCTGGTGGTATAGTGTCTGGTTGTATAGTGTCTGGTGGTATAGTGTCTGGTGGTATAGTGTCTGGTGGTATAGTGGTGGTATAGTGGTGGTATAGTGTCTGGTGGTATAGTAGTGGTATAGTGTCTGGTGGTATAGTGGTGGTATAGTGGTGGTATAGTGGTGGTGGTATACTGTCTGGTGGTATAGTGGTGGTTTAGTGGTGGTATAGTGTCTGGTGGTATAGTGGTGGTATAGTGGTGGTATAGTGTCTTGTGGTATAGTGTCTGGTGGTATAGTGGTGGTATAGTGGTGGTATAGTGCCTGGTGGTATAGTGGTGGTATAGTGGTGGTATAGTGGTGGTATAGTGGTGGTATAGTGTCAGGTGGTATAGTGGTGGTATAGTGTCTGGTGGTATAGTGGTGGTATAGTGGTGGTATAGTGGTGGTATAGTGGTGGTTTAGTGGTGGTGGTATAGTGTCTGGTGGTATAGTGGTGGTATAGTGTTGGTATAGTGTCTGGTGGTATAGTGATGGTATAGTGGTGGTATATTGACTGGTGGTATAGTGTCTGGTTGTATAGTGTCTGGTGGTATAGTGGTGGTATAGTGGTGGTATAGTGGTGGTATAGTGTCTGGTGGTATAGTGGTGGTTTAGTGTCTGGTGGTATAGTGGTGGTATAGTGGTGGTATAGTGTCTGGTGGTATAGTTTCTGGTGGTATAGTGGTGGTATAGCGGTGGTATAGTGGTGGTATAGTGGTGGTATAGTGTCTGGTGGTATAGTGTCTGGTGGTATAGTGGTGGTATAGTGGTGGTATAGTGGTGGTATAGTGTCTGGTGGTATAGTGTCTGGTGGTATAGTGTCTGGTGGTATAGTGGTGGTATAGTGTCTGGTGGTATAGTGGTGGAATAGTGGTGGTATAGTGTCTGGTGGTATAGTGGTGGTATAGTGTCTGGTGGTATAGTGGTGGTATAGTGGTGCTATAGTGTCTGGTTGTATAGTGTCTGGTGGTATAGTGTCTGGTGGTATAGTGGTGGTATAGTGTCTGGTGGTATAGTGGTGGTATAGTGGTGGTATAGTGTCTGGTTGTATAGTGTCTGGTGGTATAGTGTCTGGTGGTATAGTGTTGGTATAGTGTCTGATGGTATAGTGTCTGGTGGTATAGTGGTGGTATAGTGGTGGTATAGCGGTGGTATAGTGTCAGGTGGTATAGTGGTGGTATAGCGGTGGTATAGTGGTGGTATAGTGGTGGTATAGTGTCTGGTGGTATAGTGTCTGGTGGTATAGTGGTGGTATAGTGGTGGTATAGTGGTGGTATAGTGGTGGTATAGTGTCTGGTGGTATAGTGTCTGGTGGTATAGTGGTGGTATAGTGGTGGTATAGTGTCTGGTCATATAGTGGTGGTATAGTGGTGGTATAGTGGTGGTATAGTGGTGGTATAGTCGTGGTATAGTGGTGGTATAGTGGTGGTATAGTGGTGGTAGAGTGGTGGTATAGTGGTGGTATAGTGGTGGTATAGTGTCTGGTGGTATAGTGTCTGGTTGTACAGTGTCTGGTGGTATAGTGTCTGGTGGTATAGTGGTGGTATAGTGGTGGTATAGTGTCTGGTGGTATAGTGGTGGTATAGTGGTGGTATAGTGTCTGGTGGTATAGTAGTGGTATAGTGTCTGGTGGTATAGTGGTGGTATAGTGGTGGTATAGTGGTGGTGGTATAGTGTCTGGTGGTATAGTGGTGGTTTAGTGGTGGTATAGTGTCTGGTGGTATAGTGGTGGTATAGTGGTGGTATAGTGTCTTGTGGTATAGTGTCTGGTGGTATAGTGGTGGTATAGTGGTGGTATAGTGCCTGGTGGTATAGTGGTGGTATAGTGGTGGTATAGTGGTGGTATAGTGTCAGGTGGTATAGTGGTGGTATAGTGTCTGGTGGTATAGTGGTGGTATAGTGGTGGTATAGTGTCTGGTGGTATAGTGGTGGTATAGTGTCTGGTGGTATAGTGCCTGGTGGTATAGTGTCTGGTGGTATAGTGGTGGTATAGTGGTGGTATAGTGTCTGGTGGTATAGTGGTGGTATAGTGGTGGTATAGTATCTGGTGGTATAGTGTCTGGTGGTATAGTGGTGGTATAGTGGTGGTATAGTGGTGGTATAGTGGTGGTATAGTGGTGGTATAGTGTCAGGTGGTATAGTGGTGGTATAGTGTCTGGTGGTATAGTGGTGGTATAGTGGTGGTATAGTGGTGGTATAGTGGTGGTGGTATAGTGTCTGGTGGTATAGTGGTGTTATAGTGGTGGTATAGTGTCTGGTTGTATAGTGCCTGGTGGTATAGTGGTGGTATAGTGGTGGTATAGTGGTGGTAAAGTGGTGGTATAGTGTCTGGTGGTATAGTGGTGGTATAGTGTCTGGTGGTATAGTGGTGTTATAGTGGTGGTATAGTGTCTGGTGGTATAGTGCCTGGTGGTATAGTGGTGGTATAGTGGTGGTATAGTGTCTGGTGGTATAGTGGCGGAATAGTGGTGGTATAGTGTCTGCTGGTATAGTGGTGGTATAGTGTCTGGTGGTATAGTGGTGGTATAGTGGTGGTATAGTGTCTGGTTGTATAGTGTCTGGTGGTATAGTGTCTGGTGGTATAGTGGTGGTATAGTGTCTGGTGGTATAGTGTCTGGTGGTATAGTGGTGGTATAGTGGTGGTATAGTGGTGGTATAGTGTCATGTGGTATAGTGGTGGTATAGCGGTGGTATAGTGGTGGTATAGTGGTGGTATAGTGTCTGGTTGTATAGTGTCTGGTGGTATAGTGGTGGTATAGTGGTGGTATAGTGGTGGTATTGTGTCTGGTGGTATAGTGGTGGTATAGTGTCTGGTGGTATAGTGGTGGTATAGTGGTGGTATAGTGTCTGGTGGTATAGTGTCTGGTGGTATAGTGGTGGTATAGCGGTGGTATAGTGGTGGTATAGTGGTGGTATAGTGTCTGGTGGTATAGTGTCTGGTGGTATAGTGGTGGTATAGTGGTGGTATAGTGTCTGGTGGTATAGTGGTGGTATAGTGTCTGGTGGTATAGTGGTGGTATAGTGGTGGTATAGTGTCTGGTGGTATAGTGGTGGTATAGTGGTGGTACAGTGTCTGGTGGTATAGTGGCTGGTGGTATAGCGTCTGGTGGTATAGTGGTGGTATAGTGGTGGTATAGTGTCTGGTGGTATAGTGGTGGTATAGTGGTGGTATAGTGGCTGGTGGTATAGTGTCTGGTGGTATAGTGGTGGTATAGTGGTGGTATAGTGGTGGTATAGTGTCTGGTGGTATAGTGGTGGTATAGTGTCTGGTGGTATAGTGGTGGTATAGTGGTGGTATAGTCTCTGGTCATATAGTGGTGGTATAGTGGTGGTATAGTGGTGGTATAGTGGTGGTATAGTGTCTGGTGGTATAGTGTCTGGTTGTATAGTGTCTGGTGGTATAGTGTCTGGTGGTATAGTGTCTTGTGGTGTAGTGGTGGTATAGTGGTGGTATAGTGTCTGGTGGTATAGTAGTGGTATAGTGTCTGGTGGTATAGTGGTGGTATAGTGGTGGTATAGTGGTGGTGGTATAGTGTCTGGTGGTATAGTGGTGGTTTAGTGGTGGTATAGTGTCTGGTGGTATAGTGGTGGTATAGTGGTGGTATAGTGTCTTGTGGTATAGTCTCTGGTAGTATAGTGTCTGGTGGTATAGTGGTGGTATAGTGGTGGTATAGTGGTGGTATAGTGTCTGGTGGTATAGTGGTGGTATAGTGGTGGTATAGTGGTGGTATAGTGGTGGTATAGTGTCAGGTGGTATAGTGGTGGTATAGTGTCTGGTGGTATAGTGGTGGTATAGTGGTGGTATAGTGGTGGTATAGTGGTGGTTTAGTGGTGGTGGTATAGTGTCTGGTGGTATAGTGGTGGTATAGTGGTGGTATAGTGTCTGGTGGTATAGTGATGGTATAGTGGTGGTATAGTGACTGGTGGTATAGTGTCTGGTAGTATAGTGTCTGGTGGTATAGTGGTGGTATAGTGGTGGTATAGTGGTGGTATAGTGTCTGGTGGTATAGTGGTGGTTTAGTGTCTGGTGGTATAGTGGTGGTTTAGTGGTGGTATAGTGTCTGGTGGTATAGTGGTGGTATAGTGGTGGTATAGTGTCTGGTGGTATAGTGATGGTATAGTGGTGGTATAGTGACTGGTGGTATAGTGTCTGGTTGTATATTGTCTGGTGGTATAGTGGTGGTATAGTGGTGGTATAGTGGTGGTATAGTGTCTGGTGGTATAGTGGTGGTTTAGTGTCTGGTGGTATAGTGGTGGTTTAGTGGTGGTATAGTGTCTGGTGGTATAGTGGTGGTATAGTGGTGGTATAGTGTCTTGTGGTATAGTGTCTGGTGGTATAGTGGTGGTATAGTGGTGGTATAGTGCCTGGTGGTATAGTGGTGGTATAGTGGTGGTATAGTGGTGGTATAGTGTCAGGTGGTATAGTGGTGGTATAGTGTCTGGTGGTATAGTGGTGGTATAGTGGTGGTATAGTGGTGGTATAGTGGTGGTATAGTGTCAGGTGGTATAGTGGTGGTATAGTGTCTGGTGGTATAGTGGTGGTATAGTGGTGGTATAGTGGTGGTATAGTGGTGGTGGTATAGTGTCTGGTGGTATAGTGGTGTTATAGTGGTGGTATAGTGTCTGGTTGTATAGTGCCTGGTGGTATAGTGGTGGTATAGTGGTGGTATAGTGGTGGTAAAGTGGTGGTATAGTGTCTGGTGGTATAGTGGTGGTATAGTGTCTGGTGGTATAGTGGTGTTATAGTGGTGGTATAGTGTCTGGTGGTATAGTGGTGGTATAGTGGTGGTATAGTGTCTGGTGGTATAGTGGTGGTATAGTGGTGGTATAGTGGCTGGTGGTATAGTGTCTGGTGGTATAGTGGTGGTATAGTGGTGGTATAGTGTCTGGTGGTATAGTGGTGGTATAGTGGTGGTATAGTGGCTGGTGGTATAGTGTCTGGTGGTATAGTGGTGGTATAGTGGTGGTATAGTGGTGGTATAGTGTCTGGTGGTATAGTGGTGGTATAGTGTCTGGTGGTATAGTGGTGGTATAGTGGTGGTATAGTCTCTGGTCATATAGTGGTGGTATAGTGGTGGTATAGTGGTGGTATAGTGGTGGTATAGTGTCTGGTGGTATAGTGTCTGGTTGTATAGTGTCTGGTGGTATAGTGTCTGGTGGTATAGTGTCTGGTGGTATAGTGGTGGTATAGTGGTGGTATAGTGTCTGGTGGTATAGTAGTGGTATAGTGTCTGGTGGTATAGTGGTGGTATAGTGGTGGTATAGTGGTGGTGGTATAGTGTCTGGTGGTATAGTGGTGGTTTAGTGGTGGTAGTGTCTGGTGGTATAGTGGTGGTATAGTGGTGGTATAGTGTCTTGTGGTATAGTGTCTGGTGGTATAGTGGTGGTATAGTGGTGGTATAGTGCCTGGTGGTATAGTGGTGGTATAGTGGTGGTATAGTGGTGGTATGGTGGTGGTATAGTGTCAGGTGGTATAGTGGTGGTATAGTGTCTGGTGGTATAGTGGTGGTATAGTGGTGGAAAAGTGGTGGTATAGTGGTGGTTTAGTGGTGGTGGTATAGTGTCTGGTGGTATAGTGGTGGTATAGTGGTGGTATAGTGTCTGGTGGTATAGTGATGGTATAGTGGTGGTATAGTGACTGGTGGTATAGTGTCTGGTTGTATAGTGTCTGGTGGTATAGTGGTGGTATAGTGAAGGTATAGTGTCTGGTAGTATAGTGGTGGTTTAGTGTCTGGTGGTATAGTTTCTGGTGGTATAGTGGTGGTATAGCGGTGGTATAGTGGTGGTATAGTGGTGGTATAGTGTCTGGTGGTATAGTTTCTGGTGGTATAGTGGTGGTATAGCGGTGGTATAGTGGTGGTATAGTGGTGGTATAGTGTCTGGTGGTATAGTGTCTGGTGGTATAGTGGTGGTATAGTGGTGGTATAGTGGTGGTATAGTGGTGGTATAGTGTCTGGTGGTATAGTGTCTGGTGGTATAGTGTCTGGTGGTATAGTGGTGGTATAGTGTCTGGTGGTATAGTGGTGGAATAGTGGTGGTATAGTGTCTGGTGGTATAGTGGTGGTATAGTGTCTGGTGGTATAGTGGTGGTATAGTGGTGCTATAGTGTCTGGTTGTATAGTGTCTGGTGGTATAGTGTCTGGTGGTATAGTGGTGGTATAGTGTCTGGTGGTATAGTGGTGGTATAGTGTCTGGTGGTATAGTGGTGGTATAGTGGTGGTATAGTGTCTGGTTGTATAGTGTCTGGTGGTATAGTGTCTGGTGGTATAGTGTTGGTATAGTGTCTGATGGTATAGTGTCTGGTGGTATAGTGGTGGTATAGTGGTGGTATAGTGGTGGTATAGTGTCAGGTGGTATAGTGGTGGTATAGCGGTGGTATAGTGGTGGTATAGTGGTGGTATAGTGTCTGGTGGTATAGTGTCTGGTGGTATAGTGGTGGTATAGTGGTGGTATAGTGGTGGTATAGTGGTGGTATAGTGTCTGGTGGTATAGTGTCTGGTGGTATAGTGTCTGGTGGTATAGTGGTGGTATAGTGGTGGTATAGTGGTGGTATAGTGGTGGTATAGTATAGTGTCTGGTGGTATAGTGGTGGTATAGTGGTGGTATAGTGTCTGGTGGTATAGTGGTGGTATAGTGGTGGTATAGTGTCTGGTGGTATAGTGTCTGGTGGTATAGTGGTGGTATAGTGGTGGTATAGTGTTTGGTGGTATAGTGGTGGTATAGTGGTGGTATAGTGGTGGTATAGTGTCTGGTGGTATAGTGGTGGTATAGTGTCTGGTGGTATAGTGGTGGTATAGTGTCTGGTGGTATAGTGGTGTTATAGTGGTGGTATAGTGTCTGGTGGTATAGTGTCTGGTGGTATAGTGGTGGTATAGTGGTGGTATAGTGTCTGGTGGTATAGTGGTGGAATAGTGGTGGTATAGTGTCTGGTGGTATAGTGGTGGTTTAGTGTCTGGTGGTATAGTGGTGGTTTAGTGGTGGTATAGTGTCTGGTGGTATAGTGGTGGTATAGTGGTGGTATAGTGTCTTGTGGTATAGTGTCTGGTGGTATAGTGGTGGTATAGTGGTGGTATAGTGCCTGGTGGTATAGTGGTGGTATAGTGGTGGTATAGTGGTGGTATAGTGTCAGGTGGTATAGTGGTGGTATAGTGTCTGGTGGTATAGTGGTGGTATAGTGGTGGTATAGTGGTGGTATAGTGGTGGTATAGTGTCAGGTGGTATAGTGGTGGTATAGTGTCTGGTGGTATAGTGGTGGTATAGTGGTGGTATAGTGGTGGTATAGTGGTGGTGGTATAGTGTCTGGTGGTATAGTGGTGTTATAGTGGTGGTATAGTGTCTGGTTGTATAGTGCCTGGTGGTATAGTGGTGGTATAGTGGTGGTATAGTGGTGGTAAAGTGGTGGTATAGTGTCTGGTGGTATAGTGGTGGTATAGTGTCTGGTGGTATAGTGGTGTTATAGTGGTGGTATAGTGTCTGGTGGTATAGTGGTGGTATAGTGGTGGTATAGTGTCTGGTGGTATAGTGGTGGTATAGTGGTGGTATAGTGGCTGGTGGTATAGTGTCTGGTGGTATAGTGGTGGTATAGTGGTGGTATAGTGTCTGGTGGTATAGTGGTGGTATAGTGGTGGTATAGTGTCTGGTGGTATAGTGGTGGTATAGTGGTGGTATAGTGGTGGTATAGTGTCTGGTGGTATAGTGGTGGTATAGTGTCTGGTGGTATAGTGGTGGTATAGTGGTGGTATAGTCTCTGGTCATATAGTGGTGGTATAGTGGTGGTATAGTGGTGGTATAGTGGTGGTATAGTGTCTGGTGGTATAGTGTCTGGTTGTATAGTGTCTGGTGGTATAGTGTCTGGTGGTATAGTGTCTGGTGGTATAGTGGTGGTATAGTGGTGGTATAGTGTCTGGTGGTATAGTAGTGGTATAGTGTCTGGTGGTATAGTGGTGGTATAGTGGTGGTATAGTGGTGGTGGTATAGTGTCTGGTGGTATAGTGGTGGTTTAGTGGTGGTATAGTGTCTGGTGGTATAGTGGTGGTATAGTGGTGGTATAGTGTCTTGTGGTATAGTGTCTGGTGGTATAGTGGTGGTATAGTGGTGGTATAGTGCCTGGTGGTATAGTGGTGGTATAGTGGTGGTATAGTGGTGGTATGGTGGTGGTATAGTGTCAGGTGGTATAGTGGTGGTATAGTGTCTGGTGGTATAGTGGTGGTATAGTGGTGGAAAAGTGGTGGTATAGTGGTGGTTTAGTGGTGGTGGTATAGTGTCTGGTGGTATAGTGGTGGTATAGTGGTGGTATAGTGTCTGGTGGTATAGTGATGGTATAGTGGTGGTATAGTGACTGGTGGTATAGTGTCTGGTTGTATAGTGTCTGGTGGTATAGTGGTGGTATAGTGAAGGTATAGTGTCTGGTAGTATAGTGGTGGTTTAGTGTCTGGTGGTATAGTTTCTGGTGGTATAGTGGTGGTATAGCGGTGGTATAGTGGTGGTATAGTGGTGGTATAGTGTCTGGTGGTATAGTTTCTGGTGGTATAGTGGTGGTATAGCGGTGGTATAGTGGTGGTATAGTGGTGGTATAGTGTCTGGTGGTATAGTGTCTGGTGGTATAGTGGTGGTATAGTGGTGGTATAGTGGTGGTATAGTGGTGGTATAGTGTCTGGTGGTATAGTGTCTGGTGGTATAGTGTCTGGTGGTATAGTGGTGGTATAGTGTCTGGTGGTATAGTGGTGGAATAGTGGTGGTATAGTGTCTGGTGGTATAGTGGTGGTATAGTGTCTGGTGGTATAGTGGTGGTATAGTGGTGCTATAGTGTCTGGTTGTATAGTGTCTGGTGGTATAGTGTCTGGTGGTATAGTGGTGGTATAGTGTCTGGTGGTATAGTGGTGGTATAGTGTCTGGTGGTATAGTGGTGGTATAGTGGTGGTATAGTGTCTGGTTGTATAGTGTCTGGTGGTATAGTGTATGGTGGTATAGTGTTGGTATAGTGTCTGATGGTATAGTGTCTGGTGGTATAGTGGTGGTATAGTGGTGGTATAGTGGTGGTATAGTGTCAGGTGGTATAGTGGTGGTATAGCGGTGGTATAGTGGTGGTATAGTGGTGGTATAGTGTCTGGTGGTATAGTGTCTGGTGGTATAGTGGTGGTATAGTGGTGGTATAGTGGTGGTATAGTGGTGGTATAGTGTCTGGTGGTATAGTGTCTGGTGGTATAGTGGTGGTATAGTGGTGGTATAGTGTCTGGTGGTATAGTGGTGGTATAGTGTCTGGTGGTATAGTGGTGGTATAGTGGTGGTATAGTGTCTGGTGTTATAGTGGTGGTATAGTGGTGGTATAGTGTCTGGTGGTATAGTGTCTGGTGGTATAGCGTCTGGTGGTATAGTGGTGGTATAGTGGTGGTATATTGTCTGGTGGTTTAGTGGTGGTATAGTGGTGGTATAGTGGCTGGTTGTATAGTGTCTGGTGGTATAGTGGTGGTATAGTGGTGGTATAGTGGTGGTATAGTGTCTGGTGGTATAGTGGTGGTATAGTGTCTGGTGGTATAGTGGTGGTATAGTGTCTGGTGGTATAGTGGTGGTATAGTGTCTGGTGGTATAGTGGTGTTATAGTGGTGGTATAGTGTCTGGTGGTATAGTGTCTGGTGGTATAGTGGTGGTATAGTGGTGGTATAGTGTCTGGTGGTATAGTGGTGGAATAGTGGTGGTATAGTGTCTGGTGGTATAGTGGTGGTTTAGTGTCTGGTGGTATAGTGGTGGTTTAGTGGTGGTATAGTGTCTGGTGGTATAGTGGTGGTATAGTGGTGGTATAGTGTCTTGTGGTATAGTGTCTGGTGGTATAGTGGTGGTATAGTGGTGGTATAGTGCCTGGTGGTATAGTGGTGGTATAGTGGTGGTATAGTGGTGGTATAGTGTCAGGTGGTATAGTGGTGGTATAGTGTCTGGTGGTATAGTGGTGGTATAGTGGTGGTATAGTGGTGGTATAGTGGTGGTATAGTGTCAGGTGGTATAGTGGTGGTATAGTGTCTGGTGGTATAGTGGTGGTATAGTGGTGGTATAGTGGTGGTATAGTGGTGGTGGTATAGTGTCTGGTGGTATAGTGGTGTTATAGTGGTGGTATAGTGTCTGGTTGTATAGTGCCTGGTGGTATAGTGGTGGTATAGTGGTGGTATAGTGGTGGTAAAGTGGTGGTATAGTGTCTGGTGGTATAGTGGTGGTATAGTGTCTGGTGGTATAGTGGTGTTATAGTGGTGGTATAGTGTCTGGTGGTATAGTGGTGGTATAGTGGTGGTATAGTGTCTGGTGGTATAGTGGTGGTATAGTGGTGGTATAGTGGCTGGTGGTATAGTGTCTGGTGGTATAGTGGTGGTATAGTGGTGGTATAGTGTCTGGTGGTATAGTGGTGGTATAGTGGTGGTATAGTGTCTGGTGGTATAGTGGTGGTATAGTGGTGGTATAGTGGTGGTATAGTGTCTGGTGGTATAGTGGTGGTATAGTGTCTGGTGGTATAGTGGTGGTATAGTGGTGGTATAGTCTCTGGTCATATAGTGGTGGTATAGTGGTGGTATAGTGGTGGTATAGTGGTGGTATAGTGTCTGGTGGTATAGTGTCTGGTTGTATAGTGTCTGGTGGTATAGTGTCTGGTGGTATAGTGTCTGGTGGTATAGTGGTGGTATAGTGGTGGTATAGTGTCTGGTGGTATAGTAGTGGTATAGTGTCTGGTGGTATAGTGGTGGTATAGTGGTGGTATAGTGGTGGTGGTATAGTGTCTGGTGGTATAGTGGTGGTTTAGTGGTGGTATAGTGTCTGGTGGTATAGTGGTGGTATAGTGGTGGTATAGTGTCTTGTGGTATAGTGTCTGGTGGTATAGTGGTGGTATAGTGGTGGTATAGTGCCTGGTGGTATAGTGGTGGTATAGTGGTGGTATAGTGGTGGTATGGTGGTGGTATAGTGTCAGGTGGTATAGTGGTGGTATAGTGTCTGGTGGTATAGTGGTGGTATAGTGGTGGAAAAGTGGTGGTATAGTGGTGGTTTAGTGGTGGTGGTATAGTGTCTGGTGGTATAGTGGTGGTATAGTGGTGGTATAGTGTCTGGTGGTATAGTGATGGTATAGTGGTGGTATAGTGACTGGTGGTATAGTGTCTGGTTGTATAGTGTCTGGTGGTATAGTGGTGGTATAGTGAAGGTATAGTGTCTGGTAGTATAGTGGTGGTTTAGTGTCTGGTGGTATAGTTT
The DNA here is from genome assembly GCF_965601325.2 of Salmo salar. Taxonomy (NCBI): domain Eukaryota; kingdom Metazoa; phylum Chordata; class Actinopteri; order Salmoniformes; family Salmonidae; genus Salmo; species Salmo salar. The sequence goes on along the minus strand of NC_138303.1, from coordinate 111,497,160 downwards.
CTGGTGGTATAGTGGTGGTATAGCGGTGGTATAGTGGTGGTATAGTGGTGGTATAGTGTCTGGTGGTATAGTTTCTGGTGGTATAGTGGTGGTATAGCGGTGGTATAGTGGTGGTATAGTGGTGGTATAGTGTCTGGTGGTATAGTGTCTGGTGGTATAGTGGTGGTATAGTGGTGGTATAGTGGTGGTATAGTGGTGGTATAGTGTCTGGTGGTATAGTGTCTGGTGGTATAGTGTCTGGTGGTATAGTGGTGGTATAGTGTCTGGTGGTATAGTGGTGGAATAGTGGTGGTATAGTGTCTGGTGGTATAGTGGTGGTATAGTGTCTGGTGGTATAGTGGTGGTATAGTGGTGCTATAGTGTCTGGTTGTATAGTGTCTGGTGGTATAGTGTCTGGTGGTATAGTGGTGGTATAGTGTCTGGTGGTATAGTGGTGGTATAGTGTCTGGTGGTATAGTGGTGGTATAGTGGTGGTATAGTGTCTGGTTGTATAGTGTCTGGTGGTATAGTGTATGGTGGTATAGTGTTGGTATAGTGTCTGATGGTATAGTGTCTGGTGGTATAGTGGTGGTATAGTGGTGGTATAGTGGTGGTATAGTGTCAGGTGGTATAGTGGTGGTATAGCGGTGGTATAGTGGTGGTATAGTGGTGGTATAGTGTCTGGTGGTATAGTGTCTGGTGGTATAGTGGTGGTATAGTGGTGGTATAGTGGTGGTATAGTGGTGGTATAGTGTCTGGTGGTATAGTGTCTGGTGGTATAGTGGTGGTATAGTGGTGGTATAGTGTCTGGTGGTATAGTGGTGGTATAGTGTCTGGTGGTATAGTGGTGGTATAGTGGTGGTATAGTGTCTGGTGGTATAGTGGTGGTATAGTGGTGGTATAGTGTCTGGTGGTATAGTGTCTGGTGGTATAGCGTCTGGTGGTATAGTGGTGGTATAGTGGTGGTATATTGTCTGGTGGTTTAGTGGTGGTATAGTGGTGGTATAGTGGCTGGTTGTATAGTGTCTGGTGGTATAGTGGTGGTATAGTGGTGGTATAGTGGTGGTATAGTGTCTGGTGGTATAGTGGTGGTATAGTGTCTGGTGGTATAGTGGTGGTATAGTTGTGGTATAGTGTCTGGTCATATAGTGGTGGTATAGTGGTGGTATAGTGGTGGTATAGTGGTGGTATAGTCGTGGTAAAGTGTCTGGTGGTATAGTGTCTGGTTGTATAGTGTCTGGTGGTATAGTGTCTGGTGGTATAGTGGTGGTATAGTGTCTGGTGGTATAGTGGTGGTATAGTGGTGGTATAGTGTCTGGTGGTATAGTAGTGGTATAGTGTCTGGTGGTATAGTGGTGGTATAGTGGTGGTATAGTGGTGGTGGTATAGTGTCTGGTGGTATAGTGGTGGTTTAGTGGTGGTATAGTGTCTGGTGGTATAGTGGTGGTATAGTGGTGGTATAGTGTCTTGTGGTATAGTGTCTGGTGGTATAGTGGTGGTATAGTGGTGGTATAGTGCCTGGTGGTATAGTGGTGGTATAGTGGTGGTATAGTGGTGGTATGGTGGTGGTATAGTGTCAGGTGGTATAGTGGTGGTATAGTGTCTGGTGGTATAGTGGTGGTATAGTGGTGGTATAGTGGTGGTATAGTGGTGGTTTAGTGGTGGTGGTATAGTGTCTGGTGGTATAGTGGTGGTATAGTGGTGGTATAGTGTCTGGTGGTATAGTGATGGTATAGTGGTGGTATAGTGACTGGTGGTATAGTGTCTGGTTGTATAGTGTCTGGTGGTATAGTGGTGGTATAGTGAAGGTATAGTGTCTGGTGGTATAGTGGTGGTTTAGTGTCTGGTGGTATAGTGGTGGTATAGTGGTGGTATAGTGTCTGGTGGTATAGTTTCTGGTGGTATAGTGGTGGTATAGCGGTGGTATAGTGGTGGTATAGTGGTGGTATAGTGTCTGGTGGTATAGTGTCTGGTGGTATAGTGGTGGTATAGTGGTGGTATAGTGGTGGTATAGTGGTGGTATAGTGTCTGGTGGTATAGTGTCTGGTGGTATAGTGTCTGGTGGTATAGTGGTGGTATAGTGTCTGGTGGTATAGTGGTGGAATAGTGGTGGTATAGTGTCTGGTGGTATAGTGGTGGTATAGTGTCTGGTGGTATAGTGGTGGTATAGTGGTGCTATAGTGTCTGGTTGTATAGTGTCTGGTGGTATAGTGTCTGGTGGTATAGTGGTGGTATAGTGTCTGGTGGTATAGTGGTGGTATAGTGTCTGGTGGTATAGTGGTGGTATAGTGGTGGTATAGTGTCTGGTTGTATAGTGTCTGGTGGTATAGTGTCTGGTGGTATAGTGTTGGTATAGTGTCTGATGGTATAGTGTCTGGTGGTATAGTGGTGGTATAGTGGTGGTATAGTGTCAGGTGGTATAGTGGTGGTATAGCGGTGGTATAGTGGTGGTATAGTGGTGGTATAGTGTCTGGTGGTATAGTGTCTGGTGGTATAGTGGTGGTATAGTGGTGGTATAGTGGTGGTATAGTGGTGGTATAGTGTCTGGTGGTATAGTGTCTGGTGGTATAGTGGTGGTATAGTGGTGGTATAGTGTCTGGTGGTATAGTGGTGGTATAGTGTCTGGTGGTATAGTGGTGGTATAGTGGTGGTATAGTGTCTGGTGGTATAGTGGTGGTATAGTGGTGGTATAGTGTCTGGTGGTATAGTAGTGGTATAGTGTCTGGTGGTATAGTGGTGGTATAGTGGTGGTATAGTGGTGGTGGTATAGTGTCTGGTGGTATAGTGGTGGTTTAGTGGTGGTATAGTGTCTGGTGGTATAGTGGTGGTATAGTGGTGGTATAGTGTCTTGTGGTATAGTGTCTGGTGGTATAGTGGTGGTATAGTGCCTGGTGGTATAGTGGTGGTATAGTGGTGGTATAGTGGTGGTATAGTGGTGGTATAGTGTCAGGTGGTATAGTGGTGGTATAGTGTCTGGTGGTATAGTGGTGGTATAGTGGTGGTATAGTGGTGGTATAGTGGTGGTTTAGTAGTGGTGGTATAGTGGTGGTATAGTGTCTGGTGGTATAGTGTCTGGTGGTATAGTGGTGGTATAGTGGTGGTATAGTGTCTGGTGGTATAGTGGTGGTATAGTGGTGTTATAGTGACTGGTGGTATAGTGTCTGGTTGTATAGTGTCTGGTGGTATAGTGGTGGTATAGTGGTGGTATAGTGGTGGTATAGTGTCTGGTGGTATAGTGGTGGTATAGTGTCTGGTGGTATAGTGGGTGTATAGTGGTGGTATAGTGTCTGGTGGTATAGTGTCTGGTGGTATAGTGGTGGTATAGTGGTGGTATAGTGTCTGGTGGTATAGTGGTGTTATAGTGGTGGTATAGTGTCTGGTGGTATAGTGGTGGTATAGTGGTGGATAGTGGTGGTATAGTGTCTGGTGGTATAGTGGTGGTATAGTGGTGGTATAGTGTCTGGTGGTATAGTGTCTGGTGGTATAGTGGTGGTACAGTGGTGGTATAGTGTCTGGTGGTATAGTGGTGGTATAGTGGTGGTATAGTGGTGGTATAGTGGTGGTTTAGTGGTGGTGGTATAGTGTCTGGTGGTATTGTGGTGGTATAGTGGTGGTATAGTGTCTGGTGGTATAGTGGTGGTATAGTGGTGGTATATTGTCTGGTGGTTTAGTGGTGGTATAGTGGTGGTATAGTGGCTGGTTGTATAGTGTCTGGTGGTATAGTGGTGGTATAGTGGTGGTATAGTGGTGGTATAGTGTCTGGTGGTATAGTGGTGGTATAGTGTCTGGTGGTATAGTGGTGGTATAGTTGTGGTATAGTGTCTGGTCATATAGTGGTGGTATAGTGGTGGTATAGTGGTGGTATAGTGGTGGTATAGTCGTGGTAAAGTGTCTGGTGGTATAGTGTCTGGTTGTATAGTGTCTGGTGGTATAGTGTCTGGTGGTATAGTGGTGGTATAGTGTCTGGTGGTATAGTGGTGGTATAGTGGTGGTATAGTGTCTGGTGGTATAGTAGTGGTATAGTGTCTGGTGGTATAGTGGTGGTATAGTGGTGGTATAGTGGTGGTGGTATAGTGTCTGGTGGTATAGTGGTGGTATAGTGTCTGGTGGTATAGTGGTGGTATAGTGGTGGTATAGTGTCTTGTGGTATAGTGTCTGGTGGTATAGTGGTGGTATAGTGGTGGTATAGTGCCTGGTGGTATAGTGGTGGTATAGTGGTGGTATAGTGGTGGTATGGTGGTGGTATAGTGTCAGGTGGTATAGTGGTGGTATAGTGTCTGGTGGTATAGTGGTGGTATAGTGGTGGTATAGTGGTGGTATAGTGGTGGTTTAGTGGTGGTGGTATAGTGTCTGGTGGTATAGTGGTGGTATAGTGGTGGTATAGTGTCTGGTGGTATAGTGATGGTATAGTGGTGGTATAGTGACTGGTGGTATAGTGTCTGGTTGTATAGTGTCTGGTGGTATAGTGGTGGTATAGTGAAGGTATAGTGTCTGGTGGTATAGTGGTGGTTTAGTGTCTGGTGGTATAGTGGTGGTATAGTGGTGGTATAGTGTCTGGTGGTATAGTTTCTGGTGGTATAGTGGTGGTATAGCGGTGGTATAGTGGTGGTATAGTGGTGGTATAGTGTCTGGTGGTATAGTGTCTGGTGGTATAGTGGTGGTATAGTGGTGGTATAGTGGTGGTATAGTGTCTGGTGGTATAGTGTCTGGTGGTATAGTGTCTGGTGGTATAGTGGTGGTATAGTGTCTGGTGGTATAGTGGTGGAATAGTGGTGGTATAGTGTCTGGTGGTATAGTGGTGGTATAGTGTCTGGTGGTATAGTGGTGGTATAGTGGTGCTATAGTGTCTGGTTGTATAGTGTCTGGTGGTATAGTGTCTGGTGGTATAGTGGTGGTATAGTGTCTGGTGGTATAGTGGTGGTATAGTGTCTGGTGGTATAGTGGTGGTATAGTGGTGGTATAGTGTCTGGTTGTATAGTGTCTGGTGGTATAGTGTCTGGTGGTATAGTGTTGGTATAGTGTCTGATGGTATAGTGTCTGGTGGTATAGTGGTGGTATAGTGGTGGTATAGTGGTGGTATAGTGTCAGGTGGTATAGTGGTGGTATAGCGGTGGTATAGTGGTGGTATAGTGGTGGTATAGTGTCTGGTGGTATAGTGTCTGGTGGTATAGTGGTGGTATAGTGGTGGTATAGTGGTGGTATAGTGGTGGTATAGTGTCTGGTGGTATAGTGTCTGGTGGTATAGTGGTGGTATAGTGGTGGTATAGTGTCTGGTGGTATAGTGGTGGTATAGTGTCTGGTGGTATAGTGGTGGTATAGTGGTGGTATAGTGTCTGGTGGTATAGTGGTGGTATAGTGGTGGTATAGTGTCTGGTGGTATAGTGTCTGGTGGTATAGCGTCTGGTGGTATAGTGGTGGTATAGTGGTGGTATATTGTCTGGTGGTTTAGTGGTGGTATAGTGGTGGTATAGTGGCTGGTTGTATAGTGTCTGGTGGTATAGTGGTGGTATAGTGGTGGTATAGTGGTGGTATAGTGTCTGGTGGTATAGTGGTGGTATAGTGTCTGGTGGTATAGTGGTGGTATAGTTGTGGTATAGTGTCTGGTCATATAGTGGTGGTATAGTGGTGGTATAGTGGTGGTATAGTGGTGGTATAGTCGTGGTAAAGTGTCTGGTGGTATAGTGTCTGGTTGTATAGTGTCTGGTGGTATAGTGTCTGGTGGTATAGTGGTGGTATAGTGTCTGGTGGTATAGTGGTGGTATAGTGGTGGTATAGTGTCTGGTGGTATAGTAGTGGTATAGTGTCTGGTGGTATAGTGGTGGTATAGTGGTGGTATAGTGGTGGTGGTATAGTGTCTGGTGGTATAGTGGTGGTTTAGTGGTGGTATAGTGTCTGGTGGTATAGTGGTGGTATAGTGGTGGTATAGTGTCTTGTGGTATAGTGTCTGGTGGTATAGTGGTGGTATAGTGCCTGGTGGTATAGTGGTGGTATAGTGGTGGTATAGTGGTGGTATAGTGGTGGTATAGTGTCAGGTGGTATAGTGGTGGTATAGTGTCTGGTGGTATAGTGGTGGTATAGTGGTGGTATAGTGGTGGTATAGTGGTGGTTTAGTAGTGGTGGTATAGTGGTGGTATAGTGTCTGGTGGTATAGTGTCTGGTGGTATAGTGGTGGTATAGTGGTGGTATAGTGTCTGGTGGTATAGTGGTGGTATAGTGGTGTTATAGTGACTGGTGGTATAGTGTCTGGTTGTATAGTGTCTGGTGGTATAGTGGTGGTATAGTGGTGGTATAGTGGTGGTATAGTGTCTGGTGGTATAGTGGTGGTATAGTGTCTGGTGGTATAGTGGGTGTATAGTGGTGGTATAGTGTCTGGTGGTATAGTGTCTGGTGGTATAGTGGTGGTATAGTGGTGGTATAGTGTCTGGTGGTATAGTGGTGTTATAGTGGTGGTATAGTGTCTGGTGGTATAGTGGTGGTATAGTGGTGGATAGTGGTGGTATAGTGTCTGGTGGTATAGTGGTGGTATAGTGGTGGTATAGTGTCTGGTGGTATAGTGTCTGGTGGTATAGTGGTGGTACAGTGGTGGTATAGTGTCTGGTGGTATAGTGGTGGTATAGTGGTTGTATAGTGGTGGTATAGTGGTGGTTTAGTGGTGGTGGTATAGTGTCTGGTGGTATTGTGGTGGTATAGTGGTGGTATAGTGTCTGGTGGTATAGTGGTGGTATAGTGTCTGGTGGTATAGTGGTGGTATAGTGGTGGTATAGTGACTGGTGGTATAGTGTCTGGTTGTATAGTGTCTGGTGGTATAGTGGTGGTATAGTGGTGGTATAGTGTCTGGTGGTATAGTGGTGGTATAGTGTCTGGTGGTATAGTGGTGGTATAGTGGTGGTATAGTGTCTGGTGGTATAGTGTCTGGTGGTATAGTGGTGGTATAGTGGTGGTATAGTGGTGGTATAGTGTCTGGTGGTATAGTGGTGGTATAGTGGTGGATAGTGGTGGTATAGTGTCTGGTGGTATAGTGGTGGTATAGTGGTGGTATAGTGTCTGGTGGTATAGTGTCTGGTGGTATAGTGGTGGTACAGTGGTGGTATAGTGTCTGATGGTATAGTGGTGGTATAGTGTCTGGTGGTATAGTGGTGGTATAGTGGTGGTATAGTGTCTGGTGGTATAGTTTCTGGTGGTATAGTGGTGGTATAGCGGTGGTATAGTGGTGGTATAGTGGTGGTATAGTGTCTGGTGGTATAGTGGTGGTATAGTGTCTGGTGGTATAGTGTCTGGTGGTATAGTGGTGGTATAGTGGTGGTGGTATAGTGGTGGTATAGTGTCTGGTGGTATAGTGTCTGGTGGTATAGTGGTGTTATAGTGGTTGTATAGTGTCTGGTTGTATAGTGGTGGTATAGTGGTGGTATAGTGTCTGGTGGTATAGTGTCTGGTGGTATAGTGTCTGGTGGTATAGTGGTGGTATAGTGGTGGTATAGTGGTGGTATAGTGGTGGTATAGTATAGTGTCTGGTGGTATAGTGGTGGTATAGTGGTGGTATAGTGTCTGGTGGTATAGTGGTGGTATAGTGGTGGTATAGTGTCTGGTGGTATAGTGTCTGGTGGTATAGTGGTGGTATAGTGGTGGTATAGTGTTTGGTGGTATAGTGGTGGTATAGTGGTGGTATAGTGGTGGTATAGTGTCTGGTGGTATAGTGGTGGTATAGTGTCTGGTGGTATAGTGGTGGTATAGTGTCTGGTGGTATAGTGGTGTTATAGTGGTGGTATAGTGTCTGGTGGTATAGTGTCTGGTGGTATAGTGGTGGTATAGTGGTGGTATAGTGTCTGGTGGTATAGTGGTGGAATAGTGGTGGTATAGTGTCTGGTGGTATAGTGTCTGGTGGTATAGTGGTGGTATAGTGTCTGGTGGTATAGTGGTGGTATAGTGGTGTTATAGTGTCTGGTTGTATAGTGTCTGGTGGTATAGTGTCTGGTGGTATAGTGGTGGTATAGTGTCTGGTGGTATAGTGTCTGGTGGTATAGTGGTGGTATAGTGGTGGTATAGTGGTGGTATAGTGTCTGGTGGTATAGTGGTGGTATAGCGGTGGTATAGTGGTGGTATCGTGGTGGTATAGTGGTGGTATAGTGTCTGGTGGTATAGTGTCTGGTGGTATAGTGGTTGTATAGTGGTGGTATAGTGTCTGGTGGTATAGTGGTGGTATAGTGTCTGGTGGTATAGTGGTGGTATAGTGGTGGTATAGTGTCTGGTGGTATAGTGGTGGTATAGTGTCTGGTGGTATAGTGCCTGGTGGTATAGTGTCTGGTGGTATAGTGGCTGGTGGTATTGTGGTGGTATAGTGGTTGTATAGTGTCTGGTGGTATAGTGGTGGTATAGTGGTGGTATAGTGGCTGGTGGTATAGTGTCTGGTGGTATAGTGTTGGTATAGTGGTGGTATAGTGGTGGTATAGTGGTGGTATAGTGGTGGTATAGTGGTGGTATAGCGGTGGTATAGTGGTGGTATAGTGGTGGTATAGTGTCTGGTGGTATAGTGTCTGGTGGTATAGTGGTTGTATAGTGGTGGTATAGTGTCTGGTGGTATAGTGGTGGTATAGTGTCTGGTGGTATAGTGGTGGTATAGTGGTGGTATAGTGTCTGGTGGTATAGTGGTGGTATAGTGTCTGGTGGTATAGTGCCTGGTGGTATAGTGTCTGGTGGTATAGTGTCTGGTGGTATAGTGGTGGTATAGTGGTGGTATAGTGTCTGGTGGTATAGTGGTGGTAAAGTGGTGGTATAGTGGCTGGTGGTATAGTGTCTGGTGGTATAGTGGTGGTATAGTGGTGGAATAGTGGTGGTATAGTGGTGGTATAGTGGTGGTATAGTGTCAGGTGGTATAGTGGTGGTATAGTGTCTGGTGGTATAGTGGTGGTATAGTGGTGGTATAGTGGTGGTGGTATAGTGTCTGGTGGTATAGTGCCTGGTGGTATAGTGGTGGTATAGTGGTGGTATAGTGGTGGTAAAGTGGTGGTATAGTGTCTGGTGGTATAGTGGTGGTATAGTGTCTGGTGGTATAGTGGTGTTATAGTGGTGGTATAGTGTCTGGTGGTATAGTGCCTGGTGGTATAGTGGTGGTATAGTGGTGGTATAGTGTCTGGTGGTATAGTGGCGGAATAGTGGTGGTATAGTGTCTGGTGGTATAGTGTCTGGTGGTATAGTGGTGGTATAGTGTCTGGTGGTATAGGGTCTGGTGGTATAGTGGTGGTATAGTGGTGGTATAGTGGTGGTATAGTGTCAGGTGGTATAGTGGTGGTATAGCGGTGGTATAGTGGTGGTATAGTGGTGGTATAGTGTCTGGTGGTATAGTGTCTGGTGGTATAGTGGTGGTATAGCGGTGGTATAGTGGTGGTATAGTGGTGGTATAGTGTCTGGTGGTATAGTGTCTGGTGGTATAGTGGTGGTATAGTGGTGGTATAGTGTCTGGTGGTATAGTGGTGGTATAGTGTCTGGTGGTATAGTGGTGGTATAGTGGTGGTATAGTGTCTGGTGGTATAGTGGTGGTATAGTGGTGGTACAGTGTCTGGTGGTATAGTGGCTGGTGGTATAGCGTCTGGTGGTATAGTGGTGGTATAGTGGTGGTATAGTGTCTGGTGGTATAGTGGTTGTATAGTGGTGGTATAGTGTCTGGTGGTATAGTGTCTGGTGGTATAGTGGTGGTATAGTGGTGGTATAGTGGTGGTATAGTGTCTGGTGGTATAGTGGTGGTATAGTGTCTGGTGGTATAGTGGTGGTATAGTGGTGGTATAGTCTCTGGTCATATAGTGGTGGTATAGTGGTGGTATAGTGGTGGTATAGTGGTGGTATAGTGGTGGTATAGTGTCTGGTGGTATAGTGTCTGGTTGTATAGTGTCTGGTGGTATAGTGTCTGGTGGTATAGTGTCTGGTGGTATAGTGGTGGTATAGTGGTGGTATAGTGTCTGGTGGTATAGTAGTGGTATAGTGTCTGGTGGTATAGTGGTGGTATAGTGGTGGTGGTATAGTGTCTGGTGGTATAGTGGTGGTTTAGTGGTGGTATAGTGTCTGGTGGTATAGTGGTGGTATAGTGGTGGTATAGTGTCTGGTGGTATAGTGGTGGTTTAGTGTCTGGTGGTATAGTGGTGGTATAGTGGTGGTATAGTGTCTGGTGGTATTGTTTCTGGTGGTATAGTGGTGGTATAGCGGTGTTATAGTGGTGGTATAGTGGTGGTATAGTGTCTGGTGGTATAGTGTCTGGTGGTATAGTGGTGGTATAGTGGTGGTATAGTGGTGGTATAGTGTCTGGTGGTATAGTGTCTGGTGGTATAGTGGTGGTATAGTGGTGGTATAGTGTCTGGTGGTATAGTGGTGGAATAGTGGTGGTATAGTGTCTGGTGGTATAGTGTCTGGTGGTATAGTGGTGGTATAGTGGTGCTAATGTGTCTGGTTGTATAGTGTCTGGTGGTATAGTGTCTGGTGGTATAGTGGTGGTATAGTGTCTGGTGGTATAGTGGTGGTATAGTGGTGGTATAGTGGTGGTATAGTGTCTCGTTGTATAGTGTCTGGTGGTATAGTGTCTGGTGGTATAGTGTTGGTATAGTGTCTGATGGTATAGTGTCTGGTGGTATAGTGGTGGTTTAGTGGTGGTATAGTGGTGGTATAGTGTCAGGTGGTATAGTGGTGGTATAGCGGTGGTATAGTGGTGGTATAGTGGTGGTATAGTGTCTGGTGGTATAGTGTCTGGTGGTATAGTGGTGGTATAGTGGTGGTATAGTGGTGGTATAGTGGTGGTATAGTGTCTGGTGGTATAGTGTCTGGTGGTATAGTGGTGGTATAGTGGTGGTATAGTGTCTGGTGGTATAGTGTCTGGTGGTATAGTGGTGGTATATTGTCTGGTGATTTAGTGGTGGTATAGTGGTGGTATAGTGGCTGGTTGTATAGTGTCTGGTGGTATAGTGGTGGTATAGTGGTGGTATAGTGGTGGTATAGTGTCTGGTGGTATAGTGGTGGTATAGTGTCTGGTGGTATAGTGGTGGTATAGTGGTGGTATAGTGTCTGGTCATATAGTGGTGGTATAGTGGTGGTATAGTGGTGGTATAGTGGTGGTATAGTCGTGGTATAGTGTCTGGTGGTATAGTGTCTGGTTGTATAGTGTCTTGTGGTATAGTGTCTGGTGGTATAGTGGTGGTACAGTGTCTGGTGGTATAGTAGTGGTATAGTGTCTGGTGGTATAGTGGTGGTATAGTGGTGGTATAGTGGTTGTATAGTGGTGGTGGTATAGTGTCTGGTGGTATAGTGGTGGTTTAGTGGTGGTATAGTGTCTGGTGGTATAGTGGTGGTATAGTGGTGGTATAGTGTCTTGTGGTATAGTGTCTGGTGGTATAGTGGTGGTATAGTGGTGGTATAGTGGTGGTATAGTGGTGGTATAGTGGTGGTATAGTGGTGGTATAGTGTCAGGTGGTATAGTGGTGGTATAGTGTCTGGTGGTATAGTGGTGGTATAGTGGTGTTATAGTGGTGGTATAGTGGTGGTATAGTGGTGGTATAGTGGTGGTATAGTGTCTGGTCATATAGTGGTGGTATAGTGGTGGTATAGTGGTGGTATAGTGGTGGTATAGTCGTGGTATAGTGTCTGGTGGTATAGTGTCTGGTTGTATAGTGTCTTGTGGTATAGTGTCTGGTGGTATAGTGGTGGTACAGTGGTGGTATAGTGTCTGGTGGTATAGTGGTGGTATAGTGTCTGGTGGTATAGTGGTGGTATAGTGGTGGTATAGTGACTGGTATAGTGGTGGTATAGTGTCTGGTGGTATAGTGTCTGGTTGTATAGTGTCTGGTGGTATAGTGGTGGTATAGTGGTGGTATAGTGGTGGTATAGTGTCTGGTGGTATAGTGGTGGTATAGTGTCTGGTGGTATAGTGGGTGTATAGTGGTGGTATAGTGTCTGGTGGTATAGTGTCTGGTGGTATAGTGGTGGTATAGTGGTGGTATAGTGGTGGTATAGTGTCTGGTGGTATAGTGGTGTTATAGTGGTGGTATAGTGTCTGGTGGTATAGTGGTGGTATAGTGGTGGATAGTGGTGGTATAGTGTCTGGTGGTATAGTGGTGGTATAGTGGTGGTATAGTGTCTGGTGGTATAGTGTCTGGTGGTATAGTGGTGGTACAGTGGTGGTATAGTGTCTGGTGGTATAGTGGTGGTATAGTGGTGGTATAGTGGTGGTATAGTGGTGGTTTAGTGGTGGTGGTATAGTGTCTGGTGGTATAGTGGTGGTATAGTGGTGGTATAGTGTCTGGTGGTATAGTGGTGGTACAGTGTCTGGTGGTATAGTGGTGGTATAGTGGTGGTATAGTGACTGGTGGTATAGTGTCTGGTAGTATAGTGTCTGGTGGTATAGTGGTGGTATAGTGGTGGTATAGTGTCTGGTGGTATAGTGGTGGTATAGTGTCTGGTGGTATAGTGGTGGTATAGTGGTGGTATAGTGTCTGGTGGTATAGTGTCTGGTGGTATAGTGGTGGTATAGTGGTGGTATAGTGTCTGGTGGTACAGTGGTATTATAGTGGTGGTACAGTGTCTGGTGGTATAGTGGTGGTATAGTGGTGGTATAGTGGTGGTATAGTGTCTGGTGGTATAGTGGTGGTATAGTGGTGGTATAGTGTCTGGTGGTATAGTGTCTGGTGGTATAGTGGTGGTACAGTGGTGGTATAGTGTCTGGTGGTATAGTGGTGGTATAGTGTCTGGTTGTATAGTGGTGGTATAGTGGTGGTATAGTGTCTGGTGGTATAGTTTCTGGTGGTATAGTGGTGGTATAGCGGTGATATAGTGGTGGTATAGTGGTGGTATAGTGTCTGGTGGTATAGTGGTGGTATAGTGGTGGTATAGTGGTGGTATAGTGTCTGGTGGTATAGTGTCTGGTGGTATAGTCGTGGTATAGTGTCTGGTGGTATAGTGGTGTTATAGTGGTTGTATAGTGTCTGGTGGTATAGTGGTGTTATAGTGGTGGTATAGTGGTGGTATAGTGTCTGGTGGTATAGTGGTGGTATAGTGGTTGTATAGTGTCTGGTGGTATAGTGTCTGGAGGTATAGTGTCTGGTGGTATAGTGGTGGTATAGTGGTGGTATAGTGGTGGTATAGTGGTGGTATAGTATAGTGTCTGGTGGTATAGTGGTGGTATAGTGGTGGTATAGTGTCTGGTGGTATAGTGGTGGTATAGTGGTGGTATAGTGTCTGGTGGTATAGTGTCTGGTGGTATAGTGGTGGTATAGTGGTGGTATAGTGTTTGGTGGTATAGTGGTGGTATAGTGGTGGTATAGTGGTGGTATAGTGTCTGGTGGTATAGTGATGGTATAGTGTCTGGTGGTATAGTGGTGGTATAGTGTCTGGTGGTATAGTGGTGTTATAGTGGTGGTATAGTGTCTGGTGGTATAGTGTCTGGTGGTATAGTGGTGGTATAGTGGTAGTATAGTGTCTGGTGGTATAGTGGTGGAATAGTGGTGGTATAGTGTCTGGTGGTATAGTGATGGTATAGTGTCTGGTGGTATAGTGGTGGTATAGTGTCTGGTGGTATAGTGGTGTTATAGTGGTGGTATAGTGTCTGGTGGTATAGTGTCTGGTGGTATAGTGGTGGTATAGTGGTGGTATAGTGTCTGGTGGTATAGTGGTGGAATAGTGGTGGTATAGTGTCTGGTGGTATAGTGTCTGGTGGTATAGTGGTGGTATAGTGTCTGGTGGTATAGTGGTGGTATAGTGGTGTTATAGTGTCTGGTTGTATAGTGTCTGGTGGTATAGTGTCTGGTGGTATAGTGGTGGTATAGTGTCTGGTGGTATAGTGTCTGGTGGTATAGTGGTGGTATAGTGGTGGTATAGTGGTGGTATAGTGTCTGGTGGTATAGTGGTGGTATAGCGGTGGTATAGTGGTGGTATAGTGGTGGTATAGTGGTGGTATAGTGTCTGGTGGTATAGTGTCTGGTGGTATAGTGGTGGTATAGCGGTGGTATAGTGGTGGTATAGTGGTGGTATAGTGTCTGGTGGTATAGTGTCTGGTGGTATAGTGGTTGTATAGTGGTGGTATAGTGTCTGGTGGTAGGGTGGTGGTATAGTGTCTGGTGGTATAGTGGTGGTATAGTGGTGGTATAGTGTCTGGTGGTATAGTGGTGGTATAGTGTCTGGTGGTATAGTGTGTGGTGGTATAGTGGTGTTATAGTGGTGGTATAGTGTCCGGTTGGTATAGTGTCTGGTGGTATAGTGGTGTTATAGTGGTGGTATAGTGTCTGGTGGTATAGTGGTGGAATAGTGGTGGTATAGTGTCTGGTGGTATAGTGTCTGGTGGTATAGTGTCTGGAGGTATAGTGTCTGGTGGTATAGTGGTGGTATAGTGGTGGTATAGTGGTGGTATAGTATAGTGTCTGGTGGTATAGTGGTGGTATAGTGGTGGTATAGTGTCTGGTGGTATAGTGGTGGTATAGTGGTGGTATAGTGTCTGGTGGTATAGTGTCTGGTGGTATAGTGGTGGTATAGTGGTGGTATAGTGTTTGGTGGTATAGTGGTGGTATAGTGGTGGTATAGTGGTGGTATAGTGTCTGGTGGTATAGTGGTGGTATAGTGTCTGGTGGTATAGTGGTGGTATAGTGTCTGGTGGTATAGTGGTGTTATAGTGGTGGTATAGTGTCTGGTGGTATAGTGTCTGGTGGTATAGTGGTGGTATAGTGGTGGTATAGTGTCTGGTGGTATAGTGGTGGAATAGTGGTGGTATAGTGTCTGGTGGTATAGTGTCTGGTGGTATAGTGGTGGTATAGTGTCTGGTGGTATAGTGGTGGTATAGTGGTGTTATAGTGTCTGGTTGTATAGTGTCTGGTGGTATAGTGGTGGTAGAGTGGTGGTATAGTGTCTGGTGGTATAGTGGTGGTATAGTGTCTGGTGGTATAGTGGTGGTATAGTGGTGGATAGTGGTGGTATAGTGTCTGGTGGTATAGTGGTGGTATAGTGGTGGTATAGTGTCTGGTGGTATAGTGTCTGGTGGTATAGTGGTGGTACAGTGGTGGTATAGTGTCTGGTGGTATAGTGGTGGTATAGTGGTGGTATAGTGGTGGTATAGTGGTGGTTTAGTGGTGGTGGTATAGTGTCTGGTGGTATAGTGGTGGTATAGTGGTGGTATAGTGTCTGGTGGTATAGTGGTGGTATAGTGTCTGTTGGTATAGTGGTGGTATAGTGGTGGTATAGTGACTGCTGGTATAGTGTCTGGTTGTATAGTGTCTGGTGGTATAGTGGTGGTATAGTGGTGGTATAGTGTCTGGTGGTATAGTGGTGGTATGGTGTCTGGTGGTATAGTGGTGGTATAGTGGTGGTATAGTGTCTGGTGGTATAGTGGTGGTATAGTGGTGGTATAGTGGTGGTATAGTGTCTGGTGGTACAGTGGTATTATAGTGGTGGTACAGTGTCTGGTGGTATAGTGGTGGTATAGTGGTGGATAGTGGTGGTATAGTGTCTGGTGGTATAGTGGTGGTATAGTGGTGGTATAGTGTCTGGTGGTATAGTGTCTGGTGGTATAGTGGTGGTACAGTGGTGGTATAGTGTCTGGTGGTATAGTGGTGGTATAGTGTCTGGTGGTATAGTGGTGGTATAGTGGTGGTATAGTGTCTGGTGGTATAGTTTCTGGTGGTATAGTGGTGGTATAGCGGTGGTATAGTGGTGGTATAGTGGTGGTATAGTGTCTGGTGGTATAGTGGTGGTATAGTGGTGGTATAGTGGTGGTATAGTGTCTGGTGGTATAGTGTCTGGTGGTATAGTCGTGGTATAGTGTCTGGTGGTATAGTGGTGTTATAGTGGTTGTATAGTGTCTGGTGGTATAGTGTCTGGTGGTATAGTGGTGGTATAGTGGTGGTATAGTGTCTGGTGGTATAGTGTCTGGAGGTATAGTGTCTGGTGGTATAGTGGTGGTATAGTGGTGGTATAGTGGTGGTATAGTGGTGGTATAGTATAGTGTCTGGTGGTATAGTGGTGGTATAGTGGTGGTATAGTGTCTGGTGGTATAGTGGTGGTATAGTGGTGGTATAGTGTCTGGTGGTATAGTGTCTGGTGGTATAGTGGTGGTATAGTGGTGGTATAGTGTTTGGTGGTATAGTGGTGGTATAGTGGTGGTATAGTGTCTGGTGGTATAGTGATGGTATAGTGTCTGGTGGTAAGGTGGTGGTATAGTGTCTGGTGGTATAGTGGTGTTATAGTGGTGGTATAGTGTCTGGTGGTATAGTGTCTGGTGGTATAGTGGTGGTATAGTGGTGGTATAGTGTCTGGTGGTATAGTGGTGGAATAGTGGTGGTATAGTGTCTGGTGGTATAGTGATGGTATAGTGTCTGGTGGTATAGTGGTGGTATAGTGTCTGGTGGTATAGTGGTGTTATAGTGGTGGTATAGTGTCTGGTGGTATAGTGTCTGGTGGTATAGTGGTGGTATAGTGGTGGTATAGTGTCTGGTGGTATAGTGGTGGAATAGTGGTGGTATAGTGTCTGGTGGTATAGTGTCTGGTGGTATAGTGGTGGTATAGTGTCTGGTGGTATAGTGGTGGTATAGTGGTGTTATAGTGTCTGGTTGTATAGTGTCTGGTGGTATAGTGTCTGGTGGTATAGTGGTGGTATAGTGTCTGGTGGTATAGTGTCTGGTGGTATAGTGGTGGTATAGTGGTGGTATAGTGGTGGTATAGTGTCTGGTGGTATAGTGGTGGTATAGCGGTGGTATAGTGGTGGTATAGTGGTGGTATAGTGGTGGTATAGTGTCTGGTGGTATAGTGTCTGGTGGTATAGTGGTGGTATAGCGGTGGTATAGTGGTGGTATAGTGGTGGTATAGTGTCTGGTGGTATAGTGTCTGGTGGTATAGTGGTTGTATAGTGGTGGTATAGTGTCTGGTGGTATAGTGGTGGTATAGTGTCTGGTGGTATAGTGGTGGTATAGTGGTGGTATAGTGTCTGGTGGTATAGTGGTGGTATAGTGTCTGGTGGTATAGTGTGTGGTGGTATAGTGGTGTTATAGTGGTGGTATAGTGTCCGGTTGGTATAGTGTCTGGTGGTATAGTGGTGGTATAGTGGTGGTATAGTGTCTGGTGGTATAGTGGTGGAATAGTGGTGGTATAGTGTCTGGTGGTATAGTGTCTGGTGGTATAGTGTCTGGAGGTATAGTGTCTGGTGGTATAGTGGTGGTATAGTGGTGGTATAGTATAGTGTCTGGTGGTATAGTGGTGGTATAGTGGTGGTATAGTGTCTGGTGGTATAGTGGTGGTATAGTGGTGGTATAGTGTCTGGTGGTATAGTGTCTGGTGGTATAGTGGTGGTATAGTGGTGGTATAGTGTTTGGTGGTATAGTGGTGGTATAGTGGTGGTATAGTGGTGGTATAGTGTCTGGTGGTATAGTGGTGGTATAGTGTCTGGTGGTATAGTGGTGGTATAGTGTCTGGTGGTATAGTGGTGTTATAGTGGTGGTATAGTGTCTGGTGGTATAGTGTCTGGTGGTATAGTGGTGGTATAGTGGTGGTATAGTGTCTGGTGGTATAGTGGTGGAATAGTGGTGGTATAGTGTCTGGTGGTATAGTGTCTGGTGGTATAGTGGTGGTATAGTGTCTGGTGGTATAGTGGTGGTATAGTGGTGTTATAGTGTCTGGTTGTATAGTGTCTGGTGGTATAGTGGTGGTAGAGTGGTGGTATAGTGTCTGGTGGTATAGTGGTGGTATAGTGTCTGGTGGTATAGTGGTGGTATAGTGGTGGATAGTGGTGGTATAGTGTCTGGTGGTATAGTGGTGGTATAGTGGTGGTATAGTGTCTGGTGGTATAGTGTCTGGTGGTATAGTGGTGGTACAGTGGTGGTATAGTGTCTGGTGGTATAGTGGTGGTATAGTGGTGGTATAGTGGTGGTATAGTGGTGGTTTAGTGGTGGTGGTATAGTGTCTGGTGGTATAGTGGTGGTATAGTGGTGGTATAGTGTCTGGTGGTATAGTGGTGGTATAGTGTCTGTTGGTATAGTGGTGGTATAGTGGTGGTATAGTGACTGCTGGTATAGTGTCTGGTTGTATAGTGTCTGGTGGTATAGTGGTGGTATAGTGGTGGTATAGTGTCTGGTGGTATAGTGGTGGTATGGTGTCTGGTGGTATAGTGGTGGTATAGTGGTGGTATAGTGTCTGGTGGTACAGTGGTATTATAGTGGTGGTACAGTGTCTGGTGGTATAGTGGTGGTATAGTGGTGGATAGTGGTGGTATAGTGTCTGGTGGTATAGTGGTGGTATAGTGGTGGTATAGTGTCTGGTGGTATAGTGTCTGGTGGTATAGTGGTGGTACAGTGGTGGTATAGTGTCTGGTGGTATAGTGGTGGTATAGTGTCTGGTGGTATAGTGGTGGTATAGTGGTGGTATAGTGTCTGGTGGTATAGTTTCTGGTGGTATAGTGGTGGTATAGCGGTGGTATAGTGGTGGTATAGTGGTGGTATAGTGTCTGGTGGTATAGTGGTGGTATAGTGGTGGTATAGTGGTGGTATAGTGTCTGGTGGTATAGTGTCTGGTGGTATAGTCGTGGTATAGTATCTGGTGGTATAGTGGTGTTATAGTGGTTGTATAGTGTCTGGTGGTATAGTGGTGGTATAGTGGTGGTATAGTGGTGGTATAGTGGTGGTATAGTATAGTGTCTGGTGGTATAGTGGTGGTATAGTGGTGGTATAGTGTCTGGTGGTATAGTGGTGGTATAGTGGTGGTATAGTGTCTGGTGGTATAGTGTCTGGTGGTATAGTGGTGGTATAGTGGTGGTATAGTGTTTGGTGGTATAGTGGTGGTATAGTGGTGGTATAGTGGTGGTATAGTGTCTGGTGGTATAGTGATGGTATAGTGTCTGGTGGTATAGTGGTGGTATAGTGTCTGTTGGTATAGTGGTGTTATAGTGGTGGTATAGTGTCTGGTGGTATAGTGTCTGGTGGTATAGTGGTGGTATAGTGGTGGTATAGTGTCTGGTGGTATAGTGGTGGAATAGTGGTGGTATAGTGTCTGGTGGTATAGTGTCTGGTGGTATAGTGGTGGTATAGTGTCTGGTGGTATAGTGGTGGTATAGTGGTGTTATAGTGTCTGGTTGTATAGTGTCTGGTGGTATAGTGTCTGGTGGTATAGTGGTGGTATAGTGTCTGGTGGTATAGTGTCTGGTGGTATAGTGGTGGTATAGTGGTGGTATAGTGGTGGTATAGTGTCTGGTGGTATAGTGGTGGTATAGCGGTGGTATAGTGGTGGTATAGTGGTGGTATAGTGGTGGTATAGTGTCTGGTGGTATAGTGTCTGGTGGTATAGTGGTGGTATAGCGGTGGTATAGTGGTGGTATAGTGGTGGTATAGTGTCTGGTGGTATAGTGTCTGGTGGTATAGTGGTTGTATAGTGTTGGTATAGTGTCTGGTGGTATAGTGGTGGTATAGTGTCTAGTGGTATAGTGGTGGTATAGTGGTGGTATAGTGTCTGGTGGTATAGTGGTGGTATAGTGTCTGGTGGTATAGTGTCTGGTGGTATAGTGGTGTTATAGTGGTGGTATAGTGTCTGGTGGTATAGTGTCTGGTGGTATAGTGGTGGTATAGTGGTGGTATAGTGTCTGGTGGTATAGTGGTGGAATAGTGGTGGTATAGTGTCTGGTGGTATAGTGTCTGGTGGTATAGTGTCTGGAGGTATAGTGTCTGGTGGTATAGTGGTGGTATAGTGGTGGTATAGTGGTGGTATAGTATAGTGTCTGGTGGTATAGTGGTGGTATAGTGGTGGTATAGTGTCTGGTGGTATAGTGGTGGTATAGTGTCTGGTGCTATAGTGTCTGGTGGTATAGTGGTGGTATAGTGGTGGTATAGTGGTGGTATAGTGTCTGGTGGTATAGTGGTGGTATAGCGGTGGTATAGTGGTGGTATAGTGGTGGTATAGTGGTGGTATAGTGTCTGGTGGTATAGTGTCTGGTGGTATAGTGGTGGTATAGCGGTGGTATAGTGGTGGTATAGTGGTGGTATAGTGTCTGGTGGTATAGTGTCTGGTGGTATAGTGGTTGTATAGTGGTGGTATAGTGTCTGGTGGTATAGTGGTGGTATAGTGTCTGGTGGTATAGTGGTGGTATAGTGGTGGTATAGTGTCTGGTGGTATAGTGGTGGTATAGTGTCTGGTGGTATAGTGTCTGGTGGTATAGTGGTGTTATAGTGGTGGTATAGTGTCTGGTGGTATAGTGTCTGGTGGTATAGTGGTGGTATAGTGTCTGGTGGTATAGTGGTGGAATAGTGGTGGTATAGTGTCTGGTGGTATAGTGTCTGGTGGTATAGTGGTGGTATAGTGTCTGGTGGTATAGTGGTGGTATAGTGGTGTTATAGTGTCTGGTTGTATAGTGTCTGGTGGTATAGTGTCTGGTGGTATAGTGGTGGTATAGTGTCTGGTGGTATAGTGTCTGGTGGTATAGTGGTGGTATAGTGGTGGTATAGTGGTGGTATAGTGTCTGGTGGTATAGTGGTGGTATAGCGGTGGTATAGTGGTGGTATAGTGGTGGTATCGTGGTGGTATAGTGTCTGGTGGTATAGTGTCTGGTGGTATAGTGGTGGTATAGCGGTGGTATAGTGGTGGTATAGTGGTGGTATAGTGTCTGGTGGTATAGTGTCTGGTGGTATAGTGGTTGTATAGTGGTGGTATAGTGTCTGGTGGTATAGTGGTGGTATAGTGTCTGGTGGTATAGTGGTGGTATAGTGGTGGTATAGTGTCTGGTGGTATAGTGGTGGTATAGTGTCTGGTGGTATAGTGCCTGGTGGTATAGTGTCTGGTGGTATAGTGTCTGGTGGTATAGTGGTGGTATAGTGGTGGTATAGTGTCTGGTGGTATAGTGGTGGTATAGTGGTGGTATAGTGGCTGGTGGTACAGTGTCTGGTGGTATAGTGGTGGTATAGTGGTGGTATAGTGGTGGTATAGTGGTGGTATAGTGTCAGGTGGTATAGTGGTGGTATAGTGTCTGGTGGTATAGTGGTGGTATAGTGGTGGTATAGTGGTGGTATAGTGGTGGTGGTATAGTGTCTGGTGGTATAGTGGTGTTATAGTGGTGGTATAGTGTCTGGTTGTATAGTGCCTGGTGGTATAGTGGTGGTATAGTGGTGGTATAGTGGTGGTAAAGTGGTGGTATAGTGTCTGGTGGTATAGTGGTGGTATAGTGTCTGGTGGTATAGTGGTGTTATAGTGGTGGTATAGTGTCTGGTGGTATAGTGGCGGAATAGTGGTGGTATAGTGTCTGGTGGTATAGTGTCTGGTGGTATAGTGGTGGTATAGTGTCTGGTGGTATAGTGGTGGTATAGTGGTGGTATAGTGTCTGGTTGTATAGTGTCTGGTGGTATAGTGTCTGGTGGTATAGTGGTGGTATAGTGTCTGGTGGTATAGTGTCTGGTGGTATAGTGGTGGTATAGTGGTGGTATAGTGGTGGTATAGTGTCAGGTGGTATAGTGGTGGTATAGCGGTGGTATAGTTGTGGTATAGTGGTGGTATAGTGTCTGGTGGTATAGTGTCTGGTGGTATAGTGGTGGTATAGCGGTGGTATAGTGGTGGTATAGTGGTGGTATAGTGTCTGGTGGTATAGTGTCTGGTGGTATAGTGGTGGTATAGTGGTGGTATAGTGTCTGGTGGTATAGTGGTGGTATAGTGTCTGGTGGTATAGTGTCTGGTGGTATAGTGGTGGTATAGTGGTGGTATAGTGTCTGGTGGTATAGTGGTGGTATAGTGGTGGTACAGTGTCTGGTGGTATAGTGGCTGGTGGTATAGCGTCTGGTGGTATAGTGGTGGTATAGTGGTGGTATAGTGTCTGGTGGTATAGTGGTGGTATAGTGGTGGTATAGTGGCTGGTGGTATAGTGTCTGGTGGTATAGTGGTGGTATAGTGGTGGTATAGTGGTGGTATAGTGTATGGTGGTATAGTGGTGGTATAGTGTCTGGTGGTATAGTGGTGGTATAGTGGTGGTATAGTCTCTGGTCATATAGTGGTGGTATAGTGGTGGTATAGTGGTGGTATAGTGGTGGTATAGTGTCTGGTGGTATAGTGGTGTTATAGTGGTGGTATAGTGTCTGGTGGTATAGTTTCTGGTGGTATAGTGGTGGTATAGTGTCTGGTGGTATAGTGGTGGTATAGTGGTGGTATAGTGGTGGTATAGTGGTGGTATAGTGTCTGGTGGTATAGTGGTGTTATAGTGGTGGTATAGTGTCTGGTGGTATAGTTTCTGGTGGTATAGTGGTGGTATAGTGTCTGGTGGTATAGTGGTGGTATAGTGGTGGTATAGTGTCTGGTTGTATAGTGTCTGGTGGTATAGTGGTGGAATAGTGGTGGTATAGTGTCTGGTGGTATAGTGTCTGGTGGTATAGTGGTGGTATAGTGTCTGGTGGTATAGTGGTGGTATAGTGGTGTTATAGTGTCTGGTTGTATAGTGTCTGGTGGTATAGTGTCTGGTGGTATAGTGGTGGTATAGTGTCTGGTGGTATAGTGTCTGGTGGTATAGTGGTGGTATAGTGGTGGTATAGTGGTGGTATAGTGTCTGGTGGTATAGTGGTGGTATAGCGGTGGTATAGTGGTGGTATAGTGGTGGTATAGTGGTGGTATAGTGTCTGGTGGTATAGTGTCTGGTGGTATAGTGGTGGTATAGCGGTGGTATAGTGGTGGTATAGTGGTGGTATAGTGTCTGGTGGTATAGTGTCTGGTGGTATAGTGTCTGGTGGTATAGTATCTGGTGGTATAGTGGTGTTATAGTGGTTGTATAGTGTCTGGTGGTATAGTGGTGGTATAGTGTCTGGTGGTATAGTGTCTGGTGGTATAGTGGTGGTATAGTGGTGGTATAGTGGTGGTATAGTGGTGGTATAGTATAGTGTCTGGTGGTATAGTGGTGGTATAGTGGTGGTATAGTGTCTGGTGGTATAGTGGTGGTATAGTGGTGGTATAGTGTCTGGTGGTATAGTGTCTGGTGGTATAGTGGTGGTATAGTGGTGGTATAGTGTTTGGTGGTATAGTGGTGGTATAGTGGTGGTATAGTGGTGGTATAGTGTCTGGTGGTATAGTGATGGTATAGTGTCTGGTGGTATAGTGGTGGTATAGTGTCTGTTGGTATAGTGGTGTTATAGTGGTGGTATAGTGTCTGGTGGTATAGTGTCTGGTGGTATAGTGGTGGTATAGTGGTGGTATAGTGTCTGGTGGTATAGTGGTGGAATAGTGGTGGTATAGTGTCTGGTGGTATAGTGTCTGGTGGTATAGTGGTGGTATAGTGTCTGGTGGTATAGTGGTGGTATAGTGGTGTTATAGTGTCTGGTTGTATAGTGTCTGGTGGTATAGTGTCTGGTGGTATAGTGGTGGTATAGTGTCTGGTGGTATAGTGTCTGGTGGTATAGTGGTGGTATAGTGGTGGTATAGTGGTGGTATAGTGTCTGGTGGTATAGTGGTGGTATAGCGGTGGTATAGTGGTGGTATAGTGGTGGTATAGTGGTGGTATAGTGTCTGGTGGTATAGTGTCTGGTGGTATAGTGGTGGTATAGCGGTGGTATAGTGGTGGTATAGTGGTGGTATAGTGTCTGGTGGTATAGTGTCTGGTGGTATAGTGGTTGTATAGTGTTGGTATAGTGTCTGGTGGTATAGTGGTGGTATAGTGTCTGGTGGTATAGTGGTGGTATAGTGGTGGTATAGTGTCTGGTGGTATAGTGGTGGTATAGTGTCTGGTGGTATAGTGTCTGGTGGTATAGTGGTGTTATAGTGGTGGTATAGTGTCTGGTGGTATAGTGTCTGGTGGTATAGTGGTGGTATAGTGGTGGTATAGTGTCTGGTGGTATAGTGGTGGAATAGTGGTGGTATAGTGTCTGGTGGTATAGTGTCTGGTGGTATAGTGTCTGGAGGTATAGTGTCTGGTGGTATAGTGGTGGTATAGTGGTGGTATAGTGGTGGTATAGTATAGTGTCTGGTGGTATAGTGGTGGTATAGTGGTGGTATAGTGTCTGGTGGTATAGTGGTGGTATAGTGTCTGGTGGTATAGTGTCTGGTGGTATAGTGGTGGTATAGTGGTGGTATAGTGGTGGTATAGTGTCTGGTGGTATAGTGGTGGTATAGCGGTGGTATAGTGGTGGTATAGTGGTGGTATAGTGGTGGTATAGTGTCTGGTGGTATAGTGTCTGGTGGTATAGTGGTGGTATAGCGGTGGTATAGTGGTGGTATAGTGGTGGTATAGTGTCTGGTGGTATAGTGTCTGGTGGTATAGTGGTTGTATAGTGGTGGTATAGTGTCTGGTGGTATAGTGGTGGTATAGTGTCTGGTGGTATAGTGGTGGTATAGTGGTGGTATAGTGTCTGGTGGTATAGTGGTGGTATAGTGTCTGGTGGTATAGTGTCTGGTGGTATAGTGGTGTTATAGTGGTGGTATAGTGTCTGGTGGTATAGTGTCTGGTGGTATAGTGGTGGTATAGTGTCTGGTGGTATAGTGGTGGAATAGTGGTGGTATAGTGTCTGGTGGTATAGTGTCTGGTGGTATAGTGGTGGTATAGTGTCTGGTGGTATAGTGGTGGTATAGTGGTGTTATAGTGTCTGGTTGTATAGTGTCTGGTGGTATAGTGTCTGGTGGTATAGTGGTGGTATAGTGTCTGGTGGTATAGTGTCTGGTGGTATAGTGGTGGTATAGTGGTGGTATAGTGGTGGTATAGTGTCTGGTGGTATAGTGGTGGTATAGCGGTGGTATAGTGGTGGTATAGTGGTGGTATAGTGGTGGTATAGTGTCTGGTGGTATAGTGGTGGTATAGCGGTGGTATAGTGGTGGTATAGTGGTGGTATAGTGTCTGGTGGTATAGTGTCTGGTGGTATAGTGGTTGTATAGTGGTGGTATAGTGTCTGGTGGTATAGTGGTGGTATAGTGTCTGGTGGTATAGTGGTGGTATAGTGGTGGTATAGTGTCTGGTGGTATAGTGGTGGTATAGTGTCTGGTGGTATAGTGCCTGGTGGTATAGTGTCTGGTGGTATAGTGTCTGGTGGTATAGTGGAGGTATAGTGGTGGTATAGTGTCTGGTGGTATAGTGGTGGTATAGTGGTGGTATAGTGGCTGGTGGTACAGTGTCTGGTGGTATAGTGGTGGTATAGTGGTGGTATAGTGGTGGTATAGTGGTGGTATAGTGTCAGGTGGTATAGTGGTGGTATAGTGTCTGGTGGTATAGTGGTGGTATAGTGGTGGTATAGTGGTGGTATAGTGGTGGTGGTATAGTGTCTGGTGGTATAGTGGTGTTATAGTGGTGGTATAGTGTCTGGTTGTATAGTGCCTGGTGGTATAGTGGTGGTATAGTGGTGGTATAGTGGTGGTAAAGTGGTGGTATAGTGTCTGGTGGTATAGTGGTGGTATAGTGTCTGGTGGTATAGTGGTGTTATAGTGGTGGTATAGTGTCTGGTGGTATAGTGGCGGAATAGTGGTGGTATAGTGTCTGGTGGTATAGTGTCTGGTGGTATAGTGGTGGTATAGTGTCTGGTGGTATAGTGGTGGTATAGTGGTGGTATAGTGTCTGGTTGTATAGTGTCTGGTGGTATAGTGTCTGGTGGTATAGTGGTGGTATAGTGTCTGGTGGTATAGTGTCTGGTGGTATAGTGGTGGTATAGTGGTGGTATAGTGGTGGTATAGTGTCAGGTGGTATAGTGGTGGTATAGCGGTGGTATAGTTGTGGTATAGTGGTGGTATAGTGTCTGGTGGTATAGTGTCTGGTGGTATAGTGGTGGTATAGCGGTGGTATAGTGGTGGTATAGTGGTGGTATAGTGTCTGGTGGTATAGTGTCTGGTGGTATAGTGGTGGTATAGTGGTGGTATAGTGTCTGGTGGTATAGTGGTGGTATAGTGTCTGGTGGTATAGTGGTGGTATAGTGGTGGTATAGTGTCTGGTGGTATAGTGGTGGTATAGTGGTGGTACAGTGTCTGGTGGTATAGTGGCTGGTGGTATAGCGTCTGGTGGTATAGTGGTGGTATAGTGGTGGTATAGTGTCTGGTGGTATAGTGGTGGTATAGTGGTGGTATAGTGGCTGGTGGTATAGTGTCTGGTGGTATAGTGGTGGTATAGTGGTGGTATAGTGGTGGTATAGTGTCTGGTGGTATAGTGGTGGTATAGTGTCTGGTGGTATAGTGGTGGTATAGTGGTGGTATAGTCTCTGGTCATATAGTGGTGGTATAGTGGTGGTATAGTGGTGGTATAGTGGTGGTATAGTGTCTGGTGGTATAGTGGTGTTATAGTGGTGGTATAGTGTCTGGTGGTATAGTTTCTGGTGGTATAGTGGTGGTATAGTGTCTGGTGGTATAGTGGTGGTATAGTGGTGGTATAGTGTCTGGTTGTATAGTGTCTGGTGGTATAGTGTCTGGTGGTATAGTTGTGGTACAGTGGTGGTATAGTGTCTGGTGTTATAGTGGTGGTATAGTGTCTGGTGGTATAGTGGTGGTGTAGTGGTGGTATAGTGTCTGGTGGTATAGTGGTGGTTTAGTGTCTGGTGGTATAGTGGTGGTATAGTGGTGGTATAGTGTCTGGTGGTATAGTTTCTGGTGGTATAGTGGTGGTATAGCGGTGGTATAGTGGTGGTATAGTGGTGGTACAGTGTCTGGTGGTATAGTGTCTGGTGGTATAGTGGTGGTATAGTGGTGGTATAGTGTCTGGTGGTATAGTGGTGTTATAGTGGTGGTATAGTGTCTGGTGGTATAGTGGTGGTATAGTGGTGGACAGTGGTGGCATAGTGTCTGGTGGTATAGCGGTGGTATAGTGGTGGTATAGTGTCTGGTGGTATAGTTTCTGGTGGTATAGTGGTGGTATAGTGTCTGGTGGTATAGTGGTGGTATAGTGTCTGGTTGTATAGTGTCTGGTGGTATAGTGTCTGGTGGTATAGTTGTGGTACAGTGGTGGTATAGTGTCTGGTGTTATAGTGGTGGTATAGTGTCTGGTGGTATAGTGGTGGTGTAGTGGTGGTATAGTGTCTGGTGGTATAGTTTCTGGTGGTATAGTGGTGGTATAGCGGTGTTATAGTGGTGGTATAGTGTCTGGTGGTATAGTGGTGTTATAGTGGTTGTATAGTGTCTGGTGGTATAGTGGTGTTATAGTGTCTGGTGGTATTGTGTCTGGTGGTATAGTGGTGGTATAGTGGTGGTATAGTAGTGGTATAGTGTCTGGTGGTATAGTGGTGGTATGGTGGTGGTATAGTATAGTGTCTGGTGGTATAGTGGTGGTATAGTGGTGGTATAGTGTCTGGTGGTATAGTGTCTGGTGGTATAGTGGTGGTATAGTGGTGGTATAGTGCCTGGTGGTATAGTGGTGGTATAGTGGTGGTATAGTGGTGGTATAGTGTCAGGTGGTATAGTGGTGGTATAGTGTCTGGTGGTATAGTGGTGGTATAGTGGTGGTATAGTGTCTGGTGGTATAGTGGTGGTATAGTGGTGGTATAGTGTCTGGTGGTATAGTGTCTGGTGGTATAGTGGTGGTATAGTGGTGGTATAGTGCCTGGTGGTATAGTGGTGGTATAGTGGTGGTATAGTGGTGGTATAGTGGTGGTATAGTGTCAGGTGGTATAGTGGTGGTATAGTGTCTGGTGGTATAGTGGTGGTATAGTGGTGGTATAGTGGTGGTATAGTGTTGGTATAGTGGTGGTATAGTGTTGGTGGTATAGTGTCTGGTGGTATAGTGGTGGTATAGTGGTGGTATAGTGTCTGGTGGTATAGTGTCTGGTGGTATAGTCGTGGTATAGTGGTGGTATAGTGACTGGTGGTATAGTGTCTGGTTGTATAGTGTCTGGTGGTATAGTGGTGGTATAGTGGTGGTATAGTGGTGGTATAGTGGTGGTATAGTGTCTGGTGGTATAGTGGTGGTTTAGTGTCTGGTGGTATAGTGGTGGTATAGTGTCTGGTGGTATAGTTTCTGGTGGTATAGTGGTGGTATAGCGTTGGTAGAAGTGGTGGTATAGTGGTGGTATAGTGTCTGGTGGTATAGTGTCTGGTGGTATAGTGGTGGTATAGTGTCTGGTGGTATAGTCGTGGTATAGTGTCTGGTGGTATAGTGGTGGTATAGTGTCTGGTGGTATAGTCGTGGTATAGTGTCTGGTGGTATAGTGGTGTTATAGTGGTGGTATAGTGTCTGGTGGTATAGTGGTGGTATAGTGGTGGATAGTGGTGGTATAGTGTCTGGTGGTATAGTGGTGGTATAGTGGTGGTATAGTGTCTGGTGGTATAGTGGTGTTATAGTGGTGGTATAGTGTCTGGTGGTATAGTGGTGGTATAGTGGTGGTATAGTGGTGGTATAGTGTCTGGTGGTATAGTGGTGGTATAGTGGTGGTATAGTGTCTGGTGGTATAGTGCCTGGTGGTATAGTGGTGTTATAGTGGTGGTATTGTGTCTGGTGGTATAGTGGTGGTATAGTGTCTGGTGGTATAGTGGTGGTATAGTGGTGGTATAGTGGTGGTATAGTGTCTGATGGTATAGTGGTGGTATAGTGTCTGGTGGTATAGTGGTGGTATAGTGGTGGTATAGTGGTGGTATAGTGTCAGGTGGTATAGCGGTGGTATTGTGTCTGGTGGTATAGTGGTGGTATAGTGGTGGTGGTATAGTGGTGGTGGTATAGTGTCTGGTGGTATAGTGGTGGTATAGTGGTGGTATAGTGTCTGGTGGTATAGTGGTGTTATAGTGGTGGTATAGTGTCTGGTGGTATAGTGCCTGGTGGTATAGTGGTGGTATAGTGGTGGTATAGTGGTTGTATTGTGGTGGTATAGTGTCTGTTGGTATAGTGGTATTATAGTGTCTGGTGGTATAGTGGTGTTATAGTGGTGGTATAGTGTCTGATGTTATAGTGCCTGGTGGTTTAGTGGTGGTATAGTGGTGGTATAGTGTCTGGTGGTATAGTTTCTGGTGGTATAGTGGTGGTATAGCGGTGGTATAGTGGTGGTATAGTGGTGGTATAGTGTCTGGTGGTATAGTGTCTGGTGGTATAGTGGTGGTATAGTGGTGGTATATTGTCTGGTGGTATAGTGGTGTTATAGTGGTGGTATAGTGTCTGGTGGTATAGTGGTGGTATAGTGGTGGACAGTGGTGGCATAGTGTCTGGTGGTATAGCGGTGGTATAGTGGTGGTATAGTGTCTGGTGGTATAGTGTCTGGTGGTATAGTTGTGGTACAGTGGTGGTATAGTGTCTGGTGTTATAGTGGTGGTATAGTGTCTGGTGGTATAGTGGTGGTGTAGTGGTGGTATAGTGTCTGGTGGTATAGTTTCTGGTGGTATAGTGGTGGTATAGCGGTGGTATAGTGGTGGTATAGTGGTGGTATAGTGTCTGGGTGTATAGTGGTGGTATAGTGGTGGTATAGTGGTGGTATAGTGTCTGGTGGTATAGTGTCTGGTGGTATAGTCGTGGTATAGTGTCTGGTGGTATAGTGGTGTTATAGTGGTTGTATAGTGTCTGGTGGTATAGTGGTGGTATAGTGGTGGTATAGTGTCTGGTGGTATAGTGTCTGGTGGTATAGTGGTGGTATAGTGGTGGTATAGTAGTGGTATAGTGTCTGGTGGTATAGTGGTGGTATAGTGGTGGTATAGTATAGTGTCTGGTGGTATAGTGGTGGTATAGTGGTGGTATAGTGTCTGGTGGTATAGTTGTGGTATAGTGGTGGTATAGTGTCTGGTGGTATAGTGTCTGGTGGTATAGTTGTGGTACAGTGGTGGTATAGTGTCTGGTGTTATAGTGGTGGTATAGTGTCTGGTGGTATAGTGGTGGTGTAGTGGTGGTATAGTGTCTGGTGGTATAGTTTCTGGTGGTATAGTGGTGGTATAGCGGTGGTATAGTGGTGGTATAGTGGTGGTATAGTGTCTGGGTGTATAGTGGTGGTATAGTGGTGGTATAGTGGTGGTATAGTGTCTGGTGGTATAGTGTCTGGTGGTATAGTCGTGGTATAGTGTCTGGTGGTATAGTGGTGTTATAGTGGTGGTATAGTGTCTGGTGGTATAGTGGTGGTATAGTGGTGGTATAGTGGTGGTATAGTGTCTGGTGGTATAGTGTCTGGTGGTATAGTGGTGGTATAGTGGTGGTATAGTAGTGGTATAGTGTCTGGTGGTATAGTGGTGGTATAGTGGTGGTATAGTATAGTGTCTGGTGGTATAGTGGTGGTATAGTGGTGGTATAGTGTCTGGTGGTATAGTTGTGGTATAGTGGTGGTATAGTGTCTGGTGGTATAGTGTCTGGTGGTATAGTGGTGGTATAGTGGTGGTATAGTGCATGGTGGTATAGTGGTGGTATAGTGGTGGTATAGTGGTGGTATAGTGGTGGTATAGTGTCAGGTGGTATAGTGGTGGTATAGTGTCTGGTGGTATAGTGGTGGTATAGTGGTGGTATAGTGTCTGGTGGTATAGTGGTAGTATAGTGGTGGTTTAGTGTCTGGTGGTATAGTGTCTGGTGGTATAGTGGTGGTATAGTGGTGGTATAGTGCCTGGTGGTATAGTGGTGGTATAGTGGTGGTATAGTGGTGGTATAGTGTCAGGTGGTATAGTGGTGGTATAGTGTCTGGTGGTATAGTGTTGGTATAGTGTTGGTATAGTGGTGGTATAGTGGTGGTATAGTGGTGGTATAGTGGTGGTGGTATAGTGTCTGGTGGTATAGTGGTGGTATAGTGGTGGTATAGTGTCTGGTGGTATAGTCGTGGTATAGTATTGGTATAGTGACTGGTGGTATAGTGTCTGGTTGTATAGTGTCTGGTGGTATAGTGGTGGTATAGTGGTGGTATAGTGGTGGTATAGTGTCTGGTGGTATAGTGTCTGGTGGTATAGTTTCTGGTGGTATAGTGGTGGTATAGCGGTGGTAGAAGTGGTGGTATAGTTGTGGTATAGTGTCTGGTGGTATAGTGTCTGGTGGTATAGTGGTGGTATAGTGGTGGTATAGTGTCTGGTGGTATAGTGTCTGGTGGTATAGTCGTGGTATAGTGTCTGGTGGTATAGTGGTGTTATAGTGGTGGTATAGTGTCTGGTGGTATAGTGGTGGTATAGTGGTGGATAGTGGTGGTATAGTGTCTGGTGGTATAGTGGTGGTATAGTGGTGGTATAGTGTCTGGTGGTATAGTGGTGGTATATTGGTGGTATAGTGTCTGGTGGTATAGTGGTGGTATAGTGGTGGTATAGTGGTGGTATAGTGTCTGGTGGTATAGTGGTGGTATAGTGGTGGTATAGTGTCTGGTGGTATAGTGCCTGGTGGTATAGTGGTGTTATAGTGGTGGTATTGTGTCTGGTGGTATAGTGGTGGTATAGTGTCTGGTGGTATAGTGTCTGGTGGTATAGTGGTGGTATAGTGGTGGTATAGTGGTGGTATAGTGGCAGGTGGTATAGCGGTGGTATTGTGTCTGGTGGTATAGTGGTGGTATAGTGGTGGTATAGTGGTGGTGTTATAGTGTCTGGTGGTATAGTGGTGGTATAGTGGTGGTATAGTGTCTGGTGGTATAGTGGTGTTATAGTGGTGGTATAGTGTCTGTTGGTATAGTGGTGGTATAGTGTCTGGTGGTATAGTGGTGATATAGTGGTGGTATAGTGTCTGGTGGTATAGTGCCTGGTGGTTTAGTGGTGGTATAGTGGTGGTATAGTGTCTGGTGGTATAGTGGTGGAATAGTGGTGGTATAGTGTCTGGTGGTATAGTGTCTGGTGGTATAGTGGTGGTATAGTGTCTGGTGGTATAGTGGTGGTATAGTGGTGGTATAGTGTCTGGTTGTATAGTGTCTGGTGGTATAGTGTCTGGTGGTATAGTGGTGGTATAGTGTCTGGTGGTATAGTGGTGGCATAGCGGTGGTATAGTGGTGGTATAGTGGTGGTATAGTGTCTGGTGGTATAGTGTCTGGTGGTATAGTGGTGGTATAGTGGTGGTATAGTGTCTGGTGGTATAGTGGTGGTATAGTGTCTGGTGGTATAGTGGTGGTATAGTGGTGGTATAGTGTCTGGTGGTATAGTGGTGGTATAGTGGTGGTATAGTGTCTGGTGGTATAGTGGTGGTATAGTGGTGGTATAGTGTCTGGTGGTATAGTGGTGTTATAGTGGTGGTATAGTGTCTGGTGGTATAGTGCCTGGTGGTATAGTGGTTGTATAGTGGTGGTATAGTGGTGGTATAGTGTCTGTTGGTATAGTGGTGGTATAGTGTCTGGTGGTATAGTGGTGTTATAGTGGTGGTATAGTGTCTGGTGGTATAGTGCCTGGTGGTATAGTGGTGGTATAGTGGTGGTATAGTGTCTGGTGGTATAGTTGTGGAATAGTGGTGGTATAGTGTCTGGTGGTATAGTGTTTGGTGGTATAGTGGTGGTATAGTGTCTGGTTGTATAGTGTCTGGTGGTATAGTGTCTGGTGGTATAGTGGTGGTATAGTGGTGGTATAGTGTTTGGTGGTATAGTGGTGTTATAGTGGTGGTATAGTGTCTGGTGGTATAGTGCCTGGTGGTATAGTGGTGGTATAGTGGTGGTATAGTGGTGGTATTGTGGTGGTATAGTGTCTGTTGGTATAGTGGTGGTATAGTGTCTGGTGGTATAGTGGTGTTATAGTGGTGGTATAGTGTCTGGTGGTATAGTGGTGGAATAGTGGTGGTATAGTGTCTGGTGGTATAATGTCTGGTGGTATAGTGGTGGTATAGTGTCTGGTGTTATAGTGGTGGTATAGTGGTGGTATAGTGGTGGTATAGTGGTGGTATAGTGTCTGGTGGTATAGTGGTGGTATAGTGGTGGTATAGTGGTGGTATAGTGGTGGTATAGTGTCTGGTGGTATAGTGTCTGGTGGTATAGTGTCTGGTTGTATAGTGTCTGGTGGTATAGTGTCTGGTGGTATAGTGGTGGTATAGTGTCTGGTGGTATAGAGGTGGTATAGTGGTGGTATAGTGGTGGTATAGTGTCTGGTGGTATAGTGGTGGTATAGTGGTGGTATAGTGTCTGGTGTTATAGTGGTGGTATAGTGTCTGGTGGTATAGTGGTGGTATAGTGGTGGTATAGTGGTGGTATAGTGTCTGGTCATATAGTGGTGGTATAGTGGTTGTATAGTGGTGGTATAGTGTCTGGTTGTATAGTGTCTGGTGGTATAGTGTCTGGTGGTATAGTGGTGGTATAGTGTCTGGTGGTATAGTGGTGGTATAGTGGTGGTATAGTGGTGGTATAGTGTCTGGTGGTATAGTGTTGGTATAGTGTTGGTATAGTGGTGGTATAGTGGTGGTATAGCGTCTCGTGGTATAGTGGTGGTATAGTGTCTGGTGGTATAGTGTCTGGTGGTATAGTGATGGTATAGTGGTGGTATAGTGCCTGGTGGTATAGTGGTGGTATAGTGGTGGTATAGTGGTGGTATAGTGGTGGTATAGTGTCTGGTGGTATAGTGCTGGTATTGTGGTGGTATAGTGGTGGTATAGTGTCTGGTGGTATAGTGGTGGTATAGTGGTGGTATAGTAGTGGTATAGTGGTGGTATAGTGTCTGGTGGTATAATGTCTGGTGGTATAGTGGTGGTATAGTGGTGGTATAGTGTCTGGTGGTATAGTGGTGGTATAGTGGTGGTATAGTGGTGGTATAGTGGTGGTATAGTGGTGGTACAGTGTCTGGTGGTATAGGGTCTGGTGTCGCAGCCTAGCTAGGGTTTACCTGTCTAATGATGAGGCAGCCTAGCTAGGGTTTAACTGTCTAATGATGTAGCAGCCTAGCTAGGGTTTAACTGTCTAATGATGTAGCAGCCTAGCTAGGGTTTAACTGTCTAATGATGTAGCAGCCTAGCTAGGGTTTAACTGTCTAATGATGTAGCAGCCTAGCTAGGGTGTAATGGCTTGGCTGGCTGCGTTGACTACCAAGGTGAAGCAGGGGTGTAGCCTGTTGATTTATCACTCCTGTCAGGACAGGAATGGAGAAGAGACTACTGCTAATTGATTGTCCTCCTTAAGATTCTTGCAACTGGAATTCGTTGATGCTAAATCGATGCCAATATTAGGTGGGGATATCCAGGGTGACACTCGATGTGATGTCTGGCCCTAATCACTGAGCTGAAGCGGGATTCACTTCCCTCACCACTGCAATCTGCTGCGCACAGGAGTCTGTATTCATAAAGGGTGTATGTGATTATATGGACATGATCCTAGATCAGAACTCATACTCTGAGATGGTTTATGAATATGCTCCCTGAACTTTGTTCTGTCACTACTGCAGTCAGTGCACTGGGGTCTGCAGTAGTTATCTTCCCTGACTTCTAGAGAGAGAGAGAGAGAGAGAGAGAGAGAGAGAGAGGGAGAGGGAGAGAGAGAGAGAGCGAGAGAGAAAGAGGGAAAGAGAGGGAGAGAGAGAGAGAGAGGTCCCTAGTCTTGTCTGTGATGATTTGAAATCACTCAGATCCAGTCAAACTTCTCCAGTACTGTACTGCTTGGTCGTCTCCCTCAATCCCTCATTCCAACCACCACCATCTCTACTATAATCATACATTCTTTAAGATGTTTGACAAGACTCCAGCTAGATGAAGTAAAACTATCCTTCTGAGGAATTAACTTTTGGCTGACTCTAGCTTTGACGCTTCGTCTCCGCGCTAACATCACCCGCCATCTCTCTCAGACAGATTGGTTTCGGTACGTTGAAGAGAGAGGGGGTAGCGACATCTAGGCTTCAAGGGGGTAGCGACATCTAGGCTTCAAGGGGGTAGCAACATCTAGGCTACAAGGGGGTAGCGACATCTAGGCTTCAAGGGGGTAGCGACATCTAGGCTACAAGGGGGTAGCGACATCTAGGCTACAAGGGGGTAGCAACATCTAGGCTGCTAGGGGGTAGCGACATCTAGGCTGTTAGGGGGTAGCGACATCGAGGCTGTTAGGGGGTAGCAACATCTAGGCTGTTAGGGGGTAGCGACATCTAGGCTGTTAGGGGGTAGCAACATCTAGGCTGCTAGTGGGTAGCGACATCTAGGCTGTTAGGGGGTAGCGACATCTAGGCTGCAAGAGGGTAGCGACATCTAGGCTGGTAGGGGGTAGCGACATCTAGGCTGTTAGGGGGTAGCAACATCTAGGCTGCTAGAAGATAGCGACATCTAGGCTGTTAGGGGGTAGCAACATCTAGGCTGCTGGGGGTAGCGACATCTAGGCTGCTAGGTGGTAGCGACATCTAGGCTGTTAGGGGGTAGCGACATCTAGGCTGTTAGGGGGTAGCGACATCTAGGCTGTTAGGGTGTAGCGACATCTAGGCTGCAAGGGGGTAGCAACATCTAGGCTGTTAGGGGGTAGCAACATCTAGGCTGTTAGGGGGTAGCAACATCTAGGCTACAAGGGGGTAGCGACATCTAGGCTTCAAGGGGGTAGCAACATCTAGGCTACAAGGGGGTAGCGACATCTAGGCTACAAGGGGGTAGCAACATCTAGGCTGTTAGGGGGTAGCAACATCTAGGCTGTTAGGGGGTAGCGACATCTAGGCTGTTAGGGGGTAGCAACATCTAGGCTACAAGGGGGTAGCGACATCTAGGCTTCAAGGGGGTAGCAACATCTAGGCTACAAGGGGGTAGCGACATCTAGGCTACAAGGGGGTAGCAACATCTAGGCTGTTAGGGGGTAGCAACATCTAGGCTGTTAGGGGGTAGCGACATCTAGGCTGTTAGGGGGTAGCAACATCTAGGCTGCTAGAAGATAGCGACATCGAGGCTGTTAGGGGGTAGCAACATCTAGGCTGTTAGGGGGTAGCGACATCTAGGCTGTTAGGGGGTAGCAACATCTAGGCTGCTAGTGGGTAGCGACATCTAGGCAGTTAGGGGGTAGCGACATCTAGGCTGCAAGGGGGTAGCGACATCTAGGCTGGTAGGGGGTAGCGACATCTAGGCTGTTAGGGGGTAGCAACATCTAGGCTGCTAGAAGATAGCGACATCTAGGCTGTTAGGGGGTAGCAACATCTAGGCTGCTGGGGGTAGCGACATCTAGGCTGCTAGGTGGTAGCGACATCTAGGCTGTTAGGGGGTAGCGACATCTAGGCTGTTAGGGGGTAGCGACATCTAGGCTGTTAGGGTGTAGCGACATCTAGGCTGCAAGGGGGTAGCAACATCTAGGCTGTTAGGGGGTAGCAACATCTAGGCTGTTAGGGGGTAGCAACATCTAGGCTGTTAGGGGGTAGCAACATCTAGGCTGCTAGGGGATAGCGACATCTAGGCTGTTAGGGGTAGCAACATCTAGGCTGCTAGGGGGTAGCGACATCTAGGCTGCTAGGGGGTAGCGACATCTAGGCTTCAAGGGGGTAGCGACATCTAGGCTACAAGGGGGTAGCGACATCTAGGCTACAAGGGGGTAGCAACATCTAGGCTGCTAGGGGGTAGCGACATCTAGGCTGTTAGGGGGTAGCGACATCGAGGCTGTTAGGGGGTAGCAACATCTAGGCTGTTAGGGGGTAGCGACATCTAGGCTGTTAGGGGGTAGCAACATCTAGGCTGCTAGTGGGTAGCGACATCTAGGCTGTTAGGGGGTAGCGACATCTAGGCTGCAAGGGGGTAGCGACATCTAGGCTGGTAGGGGGTAGCGACATCTAGACTGTTAGGGGGTAGCAACATCTAGGCTGCTAGAAGATAGCGACATCTAGGCTGTTAGGGGGTAGCAACATCTAGGCTGCTGGGGGTAGCGACATCTAGGCTGCTAGGTGGTAGCGACATCTAGGCTGTTAGGGGGTAGCGACATCTAGGCTGTTAGGGGGTAGCGACATCTAGGCTGTTAGGGTGTAGCGACATCTAGGCTGCAAGGGGGTAGCAACATCTAGGCTGTTAGGGGGTAGCAACATCTAGGCTGTTAGGGGGTAGCAACATCTAGGCTACAAGGGGGTAGCGACATCTAGGCTTCAAGGGGGTAGCAACATCTAGGCTACAAGGGGGTAGCGACATCTAGGCTACAAGGGGGTAGCAACATCTAGGCTGTTAGGGGGTAGCAACATCTAGGCTGTTAGGGGGTAGCGACATCTAGGCTGTTAGGGGGTAGCAACATCTAGGCTACAAGGGGGTAGCGACATCTAGGCTTCAAGGGGGTAGCAACATCTAGGCTACAAGGGGGTAGCGACATCTAGGCTACAAGGGGGTAGCAACATCTAGGCTGTTAGGGGGTAGCAACATCTAGGCTTTTAGGGGGTAGCGACATCTAGGCTGTTAGGGGGTAGCAACATCTAGGCTGCTAGAAGATAGCGACATCGAGGCTGTTAGGGGGTAGCAACATCTAGGCTGTTAGGGGGTAGCGACATCTAGGCTGTTAGGGGGTAGCAACATCTAGGCTGCTAGTGGGTAGCGACATCTAGGCTGTTAGGGGGTAGCGACATCTAGGCTGCAAGGGGGTAGCGACATCTAGGCTGGTAGGGAGTAGCGACATCTAGGCTGTTAGGGGGTAGCAACATCTAGGCTGCTAGAAGATAGCGACATCTAGGCTGTTAGGGGGTAGCAATATCTAGGCTGCTGGGGGTAGCGACATCTAGGCTGCTAGGTGGTAGCGACATCTAGGCTGTTAGGGGGTAGCGACATCTAGGCTGTTAGGGGGTAGCGACATCTAGGCTGTTAGGGTGTAGCGACATCTAGGCTGCAAGGGGGTAGCAACATCTAGGCTGTTAGGGGTAGCAACATCTAGGCTGTTAGGGGGTAGCAACATCTAGGCTACAAGGAGGTAGCGACATCTAGGCTTCAAGGGGGTAGCAACATCTAGGCTACAAGGGGGTAGCGACATCTAGGCTACAAGGGGGTAGCAACATCTAGGCTGCTAGGGGGTAGCGACATCTAGGCTGTTAGGGGGTAGCGACATCGAGGCTGTTAGGGGGTAGCAACATCTAGGCTGTTAGGGGGTAGCGACATCTAGGCTGTTAGGGGGTAGCAACATCTAGGCTGCTAGTGGGTAGCGACATCTAGGCAGTTAGGGGGTAGCAACATCTAGGCTGCAAGGGGGTAGCGACATCTAGGCTGGTAGGGGGTAGCGACATCTAGGCTATTAGGGGGTAGCAACATCTAGGCTGCTAGAAGATAGCGACATCTAGGCTGTTAGGGGGTAGCAACATCTAGGCTGCTGGGGTTAGCGACATCTAGGCTGCTAGGTGGTAGCGACATCTAGGCTGTTAGGGGGTAGCGACATCTAGGCTTTTAGGGGGTAGCGACATCTAGGCTGTTAGGGTGTAGCGACATCTAGGCTGCAAGGGGGTAGCAACATCTAGGCTGTTAGGGGGTAGCAACATCTAGGCTGTTA
The DNA here is from genome assembly GCF_965601325.2 of Salmo salar. Lineage (NCBI taxonomy): Eukaryota > Metazoa > Chordata > Actinopteri > Salmoniformes > Salmonidae > Salmo > Salmo salar. The sequence continues at coordinate 111,459,025 of NC_138303.1, read as the reverse complement.
GGGGGTAGCAACATCTAGGCTGCTAGGGGATAGCGACATCTAGGCTGTTAGGGGTAGCAACATCTAGGCTGCTAGGGGGTAGCGACATCTAGGCTGCTAGGGGGTAGCGACATCTAGGCTGTTAGGGGGTAGTGACATCTAGGCTGCTAGGGGGTAGCGACATCTAGGCTGTTAGGGGGTAGTGACATCTAGGCTTCTAGGGGGTAGCGACATCTAGGCTGTTAGGGGGTAGCGACATCTAGGCTGTTAGGGTGTAGTGACATCTAGGCTGCAAGGGGGTAGTGACATCTAGGCTGTTAGGGGGTAGCGACATCTAGGCTGTTAGGGGGTAGCAACATCTAGGCTGCTAGGGGGTAGCGACATCTAGGCTGCAAGGGGGTAGCGACATCTAGGCTGCTAGGGGGTAGTGACATCTAGGCTGCTAGGGGGTAGCAACATCTAGGCTGTTAGGGGGTAGCGACATCTAGGCTGTTAGGGTGTAGCGACATCTAGGCTGCAAGGGGGTAGTGTCATCTAGGCTGTTAGGGGGTAGCGACATCTAGGCTGTTAGGGGGTAGCAACATCTAGGCTGTTAGGGGGTAGCAACATCTAGGCTGCTAGGGGGTAGCGACATCTAGGCTGCTAGGGGGTAGCGACTTCTAGGCTGCTAGAGGGTAGCAACATCTAGGCTGCTAGGGGGTAGCGACATCTAGGCTGCAAGGGGGTAGCGACATCTAGGCTGCTAGGGGGTAGCGACATCTAGGCTGCTAGGGGGTAGCGACATCGAGGATGTTAGGGGGTAGCGACATCTAAGCTGCTAGGGGGTAGCGACATCTAGGCTGCTAGGGGGTAGCGACATCTAGGCTGCTAGGGGGTAGAGACATCTAGGCTGTTAGGAGGTTGCGACATCTAGGCTGTTAGGGGGTAGCAACATCTAGGCTGTTAGGGGGTAGCGACATCTAGGCTGTTAGGGGGTAGCGACATCTAGGCTGTTAGGGGGTAGCGACATCTAGGCTGTTAGGGGGTAGCGACATCTAGGCTGTTAGGGGGTAGCGACATCAAGGCTGTTAGGGGGTAGCGACATCTAGGCTGTTAGGGGGTAGCGACATCTAGGCTGTTAGGGGGTAGCGACATCTAGGCTGCAAGGGGGTAGCGACATCTAGGCTGCTAGGGGGTAGCGACATCTAGGCTGTTAGGGGGTAGCGACATCTAGGCTGCTAGGGGGTAGCAACATCTAGGCTGTTAGGGGGTAGCAACATCTAGGCTGTTAGGGGGTAGCATCATCTAGGCTTTTAGGGGGTAGCAACATCTAGGCTTCTAGGGGGTAGCGACACCCTATACTCTATAGTGCACTATTGAGGGAAAAAGTATTTGATCCCCTGCTGACTTTGTACGTTTGCCCACTGACAAATAAATTATCAGTCTATAATTTTAATGGTAGGTTTATTTGAACAGTGAGAGACAGAATAACAACAAAATCCAGAAAAACGCATGTCAAAAATGTTATAAATTGATTTGCATAAAATAAATAAGTATTTGACCCCCTCTCAATCAGAAAGATTTCTGGCTCCCAGGTGTCTTTTATACAGATAACGAGCTGAGATTAGGAGCACACTCTTAAAGGGAGTGCTCCTAATCTCAGTTTGTTACCTGTATAAAAGACTCCTGTCCACAGAAGCAATCAATCAATCAGATTCCAAACTCTCCACCATGGCCAAGACCAAAGAGCTCTCCAAGGATGTCAGGGACAAGATTGTAGACCTACACAAGGCTGGAATGGGCTACAAGACCATCGCCAAGCAGCTTGGTGAGAAGGTGAAAACAGTTGGTGCGATTATTCGCAAATGGAAGAAACACAAAAGAACTGTCAATATCCCTCAGCCTGGGGCTCCATGTAAGATCTCACCTCGTGGAGTTGCAATGATCATGAAAACGGTGAGGAATCAGCCCAGAACTACACGGGAGGATCTTGTCAATGATCTCAAAGCAGCTGGGACCATAGTCACCAAGAAAACAATTGGTAACACACTACGCCGTGAAGGACTGAAATCCTGCAGCGCCCACAAGGTCCCCCTGCTCAAGAAAGCACATATACATGCCCGTCTGAAGTTTGCCAATGAGGGTCAACGGGGGGTCAGTGCCCCTGTGACAAGAATTTTGGACCCCCTTGTGGCCCCCCTAAATGTGGAGTATGAAATAATTTTTATAGAAATAATTTTTGCTATCGTTCTTTTTTTACATCCGCTATTAGACAGTGGCAACGCGGAACACTAATGATTATGAACATGGTCATTTGCCTGCTAATGCAGTGAAGAAAACGATATGACAACAATAACGTCTAATGTAACTGGCCCCTCTAACAGTACAACTGGCCCCAGCTTGGCCCACCCAGTTGAAATGGTCTAGAAACACCACTAGTCTAAACTAGTGCACTATATAGGGAATAGAGTGCCATTTGGGATGCGGATTACAGACTTAGTGAGGCAGGGTTTTTATCAATATATCTTCTCCATTTGTTCAATACTGAACTTTTTGAAAACATTTTTTAATAAAAATGTTTAGTCATTTAGCAGATGCACCTATCCAGAGTAATTTACAGTAGAGAGTGCATATATTTTAGTACTGGGTCCCCCTTGTGGAAATCTAACCCACCACTGTGGCATTAAAAGCGCCATGCTCTACCAACTGAACCACACTGACCCTTAAAACTGTTCTCCCTGTTCTCCATGACTGGGTGGCTTTGCACGACAACAACTCCATCATCAAGTTTGCTAAACGACACCACGGTTCAGTCAGCCTATAGGGAGGATGTAAGTGAACTGGCATTGTGGTGTCATGACAACAACCTTTCCCTCAACATCAGCAAAACAAAGGAGTTGATTGTTGACTTGAGGAAGCAGAGAGGAGGGAACACGCCCCCGATCTACATCAACAGGGGCTGCAGTAGAGAGAGTCAGCAGTCTTAAGTTCCTCGGCGTCCACATCACCGAGGATTTGACATGGACAAACAATACCACCACTCTTGTCAAGAGGACTCAACAGCGTCTCTACTTCTTAAGGTAGCTGAATAAATGTAACATTCCAGCCCGGGTCCTCTCCAAATACTTCCTCTGCACCATCGAGAGAATCCTGTCCAGTTGCGTCACGACCGCAAGGCCCCTCCAATGGGTGGTGAAGACGGCCCAGTACATCACTGGGGACGTGTTCAGGACATCTACTTCAAACGGTGCTTGAGGAAGTCCTGCAGCGTAATCAAGGACCCCGCACACCCCAGCCACAAGCTGGTATCGGAGCATGAAGTCTGATACCAACAGGCTCAGAGACTGTTTCTGTCTACAAGCCATCAGACTGCTGAACACTTGAACTGTACTAACCACGTGATCACCCCAGCCACAAGCTGGTCACTCCTTTACCATCGGGCAGACAGTATACTACAGTAAATACTACATTAAATACTACAGTATACTACAGTAAATACTACAGTATACTACAGTAAATACTACAGTACACTACAGCAAATACTACAGTATACTACAGTAAATACTACAGTAAATACTACAGTATACTACAGTAAATACTACAGTACACTACAGCAAATACTACAGTATACTACAGTGTACTACAGTAAATACCACAGTACACTACAATAAATACCACAGTATACTACAGTAAATACTGCAGTATACTACAGCAAATACTACAGGATACTACTGTAAATACTACAGTATACTACAGTAAATACTACAGTACACTACAGCAAATACTACAGTATACTACAGTGTACTACAGTAAATACCACAGTACACTACAATAAATACCACAGTATACTACAGTAAATACTGCAGTATACTACAGCAAATACTACAGGATACTACTGTAAATACTACAGTATACTACAGTAAATACTACAGTAAATACTACAGTATACTACTGTAAATACTGTACATACTACAGTATACTACTGTAAATACTACAGTAAATACTACAGTATTCACTGTAGTGTTTTGAAGACTTCAGAATAGACATTTCAGTGTAAGTATGTCCTGTGTGGCTCAGTTGGTAGAGCATGGTTTTTGCAACGCCAGGGTTGTGGGTTTGATTCCCACGGGGGACCAGGAAGAGAATAATTTTTTTTCATGAAATGTATGTAAGACGCTCTGGATAAGAGCGTCTGCTAAATGACTAAAACGTAAGTATAATACCGGAAGGCACAGAGAGGGATTGGGGGCAAGTGTTTAAACTTTGCAGTATTAGCAATAGTAAATAATTGTGTGTGTGTGAAGCTGCAGGCGGTCAGTTAACTGTATTATTTACTGGAGTGTTTTTGTGTACTGTATTATTTACTGTAGAGTTTTTGCAGACTGTAGTGTACTGTAGTATTTACTGTAGTGTTTTTGCAGAATGTAGTATACTGTAGTATTTACTGTAGCGTTTTTGTGTACTGTAATATACTGTAGTGTTTACTGTAGCATTTTTGCAGACTGTAGTATACTGTAGTATTTACTGTAGTGTTTTTGCAGACTGAAGTATACTGTATTATTTACTATGGTGTTTTTATTTTATTATAATTGGCATAGAATTGGAGTGTTTCTCCGTGAGGAAACCTACTGTAGAAATACTAAAAGATAACATTTTCGGGTTGTGGTCTGGACAGATAGTTTAGTGCTTCTGCTATTTTCTATGAACTTTCTAGAATACAGTATGGTCTATACTTGACATGTAGGTTTCTTACTTATGCTTGGCACAAACTGAGGTATAGGGCAGGGGAATGGGAAGGGTATATGCAAATTAAATACTATAGTATTTACCACAGTTAAAAAAAAAAAAAGCAATGTTTTTCTAGACTGTAGTGTTTTCGCGGACATTGCTGTAGTATTTACTACAGTGTATATTTTGTCGATAATACTGTAGTATTTACTGTAGTAGTCTACAACAGTCTTTAGTAAGTACTACACATGATTGAGGGATACTACAGTGTGTAGTGTAGTATTCTACAGTATACAACAGTTTTCTACAGAATCCTACAGTAAGTACTCTAGTATTCTATAGTAAAAACTGTAGTATTTTTTTCATTTGTGGAACCATTTACTTTATGTTTGTATTCTTATCTTTTTATTATTTATTATTGTTGTTGCAATGTCGAGATGGAACGCGCAAGTAAGCATTTTGCACGACTAATAAAACTTTAAACATTTATTGAATACAAAGAGAAACATCTATCAACACATCATTTCATTCTGAAGAAAGAAAACAACCAAAAGCAAAACGGACAACAACAAAAACAGATATAGGTTACTGTTGCATGTCAATTGGATCAAGTTTCATCAGAAAAGACATACGTTTGGTACACAAACCTTAACCTCTAAACGTCACCCATGAAACACTCCAAGTGCTTGCTGTGACAAACCAGCCAATGAGAAGAGAGGGGTGTCACCATGCCAGATCTCCTCATTCATATATGGTCAAACATGATGGCTGCCTGTACAGACCAAAATTAATTACTTGAAATCTTTCAAACACTTTGAGCAGTAGCCATAGCCTGCCAGCGAAGCCAGATGAGCAGGGTTGCAGTCGTGGGACTATTTTATTGGCTCATTAATCCAAGTCATCTTAATCAAGTATATATACATATATGAAGTATTTTTAATTATTTCATATAACTTTTGAACCCACCATTTCTGTGTCTGTGTCCATGCTTTAGCAGAGACAAGCATCTGAATACCTTGATAATAGCTTAACGATAATAATAGGTTATTTGATAGTCCCTTCAGGTTTATAGTTTAGAATGGTGTTTCACAACACGACTACGGGACTACACAACCAATCAATAGCAGGTCCTTCATGTCATCAATTACCTAAACGAAGGCAACCAGCGATCCTGGGAGTCCTTACCCCCAGGGAACCAGGGATATGACCAGTGGTCATGGGAGTCCTCACCCCCCAGGGAACCAGGGATATGACCAGTGGTCATGGGAGTCCTTACCCCCAGGGAACCAGGGATATGACCAGTGGTCATGGGAGTCCTCACCCCCCAGGGAACCAGGGATATGACCAGTGGTCATGGGAGTCCTCACCCCCCAGGGAACCAGGGATATGACCAGTGGTCATGGGAGTCCTTACCCCCCAGGGAACCAGGGATATGACCAGTGGTCATGGGAGTCCTTACCCCCAGGGAACCAGGGATATGACCAGTGGTCATGGGAGTCCTTACCCCCAGGGAACCAGGGATATGACCAGTGGTCATGGGAGTCCTCACCCCCCAGGGAACCAGGGATATGACCAGTGGTCATGGGAGTCCTTACCCCCAGGGAACCAGGGATATGACCAGTGGTCATGGGAGTCCTCACCCCCCAGGGAACCAGGGATATGACCAGTGGTCATGGGAGTCCTCACCCCCCAGGGAACCAGGGATATGACCAGTGGTCATGGGAGTCCTCACCCCCCAGGGAACCAGGGATATGACCAGTGGTCATGGGAGTCCTCACCCCCCAGGGAACCAGGGATATGACCAGTGGTCATGGGAGTCCTTACCCCCAGGGAACCAGGGATATGACCAGTGGTCATGGGAGTCCTCACCCCCAGGGAACCAGTGATATCCTCATCTCTCCCAAGTGGACATTCACTCTTTCTCCCCTGACCCATCTGTCTATCTCCTCATTTGAATTCCATGCTGTCACAGTTACCAGCCCTTTCAAGCTTAACATCCTTATCATTTATCGCCCTCCAGGTTCCCTTGGAGAGTTCATCAATGAGCTTGACGCCTTGATAAGTTCCTTTCCTGAGGATGGCTCACCTCTCACAGTTCTGGGTGACTTTAACCTCCCCACGTCTACCTTCGACTCATTCCTCTCTGCCTCCTTCTTTCCACTCCTCTCCTCTTTCGACCTCACCCTCTCACCTTCCCCCCCTACTCACAAGGCAGGCAATACGCTTGACCTCATCTTTACTAGATGCTGTTCTTCCACTAATCTCATTGCAACTCCCCTCCAAGTCTCCGACCACTACCTTGTATCCTTTTCCCTCTCGCTCTCATCCAACACTTCTCACTCTCCCCCTACTCGGATGGTATTGCGCCGTCCCAACCTTCGCTCTCTCTCTCCCGCTACTCTCTCCTCTTCCATCCTATCATCTCTTCCCTCTGCTCAAACCTTCTCCAACCTATCTCCTGATTCTGCCTCCTCAACCCTCCTCTCCTCCCTCTCTGCATCCTTTGATTTCCTCTGTCCCCTATCCTCCAGGCCGGCTCGGTCCTCCCCTCCTGCTCCGTGGCTCGACGACTCACTGCGAGCTCACAGAACAGGGCTCCGGGCAGCCGAGCGGAAATGGAGGAAAACTCGCCTCCCTGCGGACCTGGCATCCTTTCACTCCCTCCTCTCTACATTTTCCTCTTCTGTCTCTGCTGCTAAAGCCACTTTCTACCACTCTAAACTCCAAGCATCTGCCTCTAACCCTAGGAAGCTCTTTGCTACCTTCTCCTCCCTCCTGAATCCTCCTCCCCCTCCCCCCCCCTCCTCCCTCTCTGCGGATGACTTCGTCAACCATTTTGAAAAGAAGGTTGACGACATCCGATCCTCGTTTGCTAAGTCAAACGACACTGCTGGTCCTGCTCACACTGCACTACCCTGTGCTTTGACCTCTTTCTCCCCTCTCTCTCCAGATGAAATCTCGCGTCTTGTGACGGCCGGCCGCCCAACAACCTGCCCACTTGACCCTATCCCCTCCTCTCTTCTCCAGACCATTTCCGGAGACCTTCTCCCCTACCTCACCTCGCTCATCAACGCATCCTTGACCGCTGGCTACGTCCCTTCCGTCTTCAAGAGAGCGAGAGTTGCACCCCTTCTGAAAAAACCTACACTCGATCCCTCCGATGTCAACAACTACAGACCAGTATCCCTTCTTTCCTTTCTCTCCAAAACTCTCGAACGCGCCGTCCTTGGCCAGCTCTCTTGCTATCTCTCTCAGAATGACCTTCTTGATCCTAATCAGTCAGGTTTCAAGACTGGGCATTCAACTGAGACTGCTCTTCTCTGTGTCACGGAGGCTCTCCGCACTGCTAAAGCTAACTCTCTCTCCTCTGCTCTCATCCTTCTAGACCTATCTGCTGCCTTTGATACCGTGAACCATCAGATCCTCCTCTCCACCCTCTCCGAGCTGGGCATCTCCGGCACCGCGCACGCATGGATTGCGTCCTACCTGACAGGTCGCTCCTACCAGGTGGCGTGGCGAGAATCTGTCTCCGCACCACGTGCTCTCACCACTGGTGTCCCCCAGGGCTCTGTTCTTGGCCCGCTCCTATTCTCGCTATACACCAAGTCACTTGGCTCTGTCATATCCTCACATGGTCTCTCATATCATTGCTATGCAGATGACACACAATTAATCTTCTCCTTTCCCCCTTCTGACAACCAGGTGGCGAATCGCATCTCTGCATGTCTGGCAGACATATCAGTGTGGATGACGGATCACCACCTCAAGCTGAACCTCGGCAAGACGGAGCTGCTCTTCCTCCCGGGGAAGGACTGCCCGTTCCATGATCTCGCCATCACGGTTGACAACTCCCTTGTGTCCTCCTCCCAGAGTGCTAAGAGCCTTGGCGTAACCCTGGACAACACCCTGTCGTTCTCCACCAACATCAAGGCGGTGACCCGATCCTGTAGGTTCATGCTCTACAACATTCGCAGAGTACGACCCTGCCTCACACAGGAAGCGGCGCAGGTCCTAATCCAGGCACTTGTCATCTCCCGTCTGGATTATTGCAACTCGCTGTTGGCTGGGCTCCCTGCCTGTGCCATTAAACCCCTACAACTCATCCAGAACGCCGCAGCCCGCCTGGTGTTCAACCTTCCCAAGTTCTCTCACGTCACCCCGCTCCTCCGCTCTCTCCACTGGCTTCCAGTCGAAGCTCGCATCCGCTACAAGACCATGGTGCTTGCCTACGGAGCTGTGAGGGGAACGGCACCTCCGTACCTTCAGGCTCTGATCAGGCCCTACACCCAAACAAGGGCACTCCGTTCATCCACCTCTGGCCTGCTCGCCTCCCTACCTCTGAGGAAGCACAGTTCCCGCTCAGCCCAGTCAAAACTGTTCGCTGCTCTGGCACCCCAATGGTGGAACAAGCTCCCTCACGACGCCAGGACAGCGGAGTCAATCACCACCTTCCGGAGACACCTGAAACCCCACCTCTTCAAGGAATACCTGGGATAGGATAAAGTAATCCTTCTAACCCCCCCCTTAAAAGATTTAGATGCACTATTGTAAAGTGGTTGTTACACTGGATATTATAGGTGAATGCACCAATTTGTAAGTCGCTCTGGATAAGAGCGTCTGCTAAATGTCTAAAATGTAAATGTAAATATATGACCAGTGGTCATGGGAGTCATCTTAACGGGGAAAAAGCTGTGTTATTTTTTTGTATTTTTTTGTTTAACTTTTATTTACCTAGACAAATCAGTTAAGAACTAATTGTTATTTACTATGACAGGTCTACCGAAAGGCCTCCTGTGGGGACCGGAGGCTGGGATTAAAATGAAATAGAAATATAGGACAAAACAAACATCATGACAAGAGAGACTCCACAACACTACATAAAGAGAGACACCACACCACTACATAAAGAGAGACACCACACCACTACATAAAGAGAAACACCACAACACTACATAAAGAGAGACTCCACAACACTACATAAAGAGAGACACCACAACACTACATAAAGAGAGACAACACAACACTACATAAAGAGAGAGACCACAACACTACATAAAGAGAGACACCACAACACTACATAAAGAGAGACAACACAACACTACATAAAGAGAGAGACCACAACACTACATAAAGAGAGACTCCACAACACTACATAAAGAGAGACAACACTACATAGACACACCGCAACACTACATAAAGAGAGACTCCACAACACTACATAAAGAGAGAGACCACAACACTACATAAAGAGAGAGACCACAACACTACATAAAGTAAGTATCGAAATTATCGAGAGTTTCTGATGTGTCATTCATTAAAACCAGTCGGAGGTCTTCATCTCGTGAGTTATGGCGATGCTGACAAGGCCGAAGCCTGAGTGGATAGGCTAATGTTATTGCTATGTTAGCTCCTGTGAAAATGTATCAAGCATACATTTTTGCAAAACGAGAGCATACAATGAGACTGCTCGTAACATTATTTAACTGGACGTTAACAGTAATATCCGATTTTTTGATAATTTCAGTGTAGGCCTACTCATCATCACTGTCACATTAGCTAGCTTTCTAGCCGTCTGTTAAGTGGTTTCATTCATTCTGCATAGCTTTAGGCTGCCCTCCCAGACCTAAACAGTTAACATGTAATTATCAGTCATAGTGTATCTTATCTTACCATTTATTGACAAGTTCTCTATGATACAGTACATTAACGTTTTGGCTATACAAAAATGCCCCACAAAATATATGTTCCAGGGAGTAAATTCAGTAGACCTATTTTATCTATTTACCAGAAGAGGGTATAACAACCACATTTGAACAGCTCAGCTGTGGAAACTACCTTGTTCATTTTTCAGAGTAGAATGCTTTGTCTCATATGTAAGGTGTAGCCTACATTATCATCACTACTAGCACATGTACAGTGCCTTTTTGAAAGTATTCATACCCCTTGACTTATTCCACATTTTGTTGTGTGACAGCGTGAATTCAAAATTGATTAAATATAATTTTTTCTCTCCCATCTTACCATAATACCCAATAATGATATATATTTTTCAAATGTATTGAAAATGAAATATACATATCCAATTTACATAAGTATTCACGCCTCTGAGTCAATACATGTTAGAATCACCTTTGGCCGCGATTACAGCTGTGAGTCTTTCTGGGTAAGTCTCTAAGAGCTTAGCACACCTGGATTGTACAATATTTGCACATTATTTAAAAAAATCTTCAAGCTCTGTCAAGTTGGTTGTTGATCATTGCTAGACAGACATTTTAATTTCTTGCTGTAGATTTTCAAGCAGATGTAAGTCAAAACTGTAACTAGGTCAATCAGGAACATTCAATGTCGTCTTGGTAAGCAACACCAGTGTACATTTGGCCTTGTGTTTTAGGATATTTTCCTGCTGAAAGGTTAATGTTTCTCCATTAGTGTCTGTTGGAAACCAGACTGAACCAGGTTTTCCTATAGGATTTTGCCTGTGCTTAAAATAAACTCCCCAGTCCTTGCCAATGAATAGCATACCCATAACATGGTGCAGCCACCACTATGCTTGAAAATATAAAGAGTGGTACTCTGATGTTGGATATGCCCCAAACATAACCTTTGTATTCAGGACATATCAAATAACATTTTATTTGTCACATACGCATGTTTAGCAGATGTTATTGCGGGTGTAGCGAAATGCTTGTAAAGTACATTTCTTTGCCACATTGTTTGGCAGTTTTACTTTAGCACAGGGTTGTCAAACTCATTCCATGGAGGGCCAAGTGTCTGCTGTTTTTTTTTTTACTTTCAATTACGACAGACAACCAGGTGATGGGAGTTCCTTACTACATTTACATTTTTTTTTTTTTACATTTTAGTCATTTAGCAGACGCTCTTATCCAGAGCGACTTACAGTAGTGAATGCATACATTTCATACAACTCATACATTTTTTTTTTTCTGTGCTGGCCCCCCGTGGGAATCAAACCCACAACCCTGGTGTTGCAAACACCATGCTCTACCAACTGAGCTACAGAGTCACCGTAATTCATCAATCAAGTTCAAGTTAGGGGAAACCCTGCATTAAACTCTGGTAACTATTTTAAAATCACGATTGGCCTCATGGTGAAATCCAAATTCCTTACACTCCGGCAACTGAGTTAGGAAGGACGCCAGTATTGTTGTAGTGACTGGCTGTTGGCTGGGCTCCCTGCCTGTGCCATTAAACCCCTACAACTCATCCAGAACGCCGCAGCCCGTCTGGTGTTCAACCTTCCCAAGTTCTCTCACGTCACCCCGCTCCTCCGCTCTCTCCACTGGCTTCCAGTTGAAGCTCGCATCCGCTACAAGACCATGGTGATTGCCTACGGAGCTGTGAAGGGAACGGCACCTCCATACCTTCAGGCTCTGATCAGGCCCTACACCCAAACAAGGGCACTGCGTTCATCCACCTCTGGCCTGCTGGCCCCCCTACCTCTGAGGAAGCACAGTTCCCGCTCAGCCCAGTCAAAACTGTTCGCTGCTCTGGCACCCCAATGGTGGAACAAGCTCCCTCACGACGCCAGGACAGCGGAGTCAATCACCACCTTCCGGAAACACCTGAAACCCCACCTCTTTAAGGAATACCTAGGATAGGATAAAGTAATCCTTCTAAACCCCCCCCCTCCCCTTAAAAGATTTAGATGCACTATTGTAAAGTGGTTGTTCCACTGGATATCATAAGGTGAATGCACCAATTTGTAAGTCGCTCTGGATAAGAGCGTCTGCTAAATGACTTAAATGTAATGTAAATAAAGAGAGACTCCACAACACTACATAAAGAGAGACACCACAACACTACATAAAGAGAGACACTACATAAAGAGACACTACATAAAGAGAGACACCACAACACTACATAAAGAGAGACTCCACAACACTACATAAAGAGAGAGACCACAACACTACATAAAGAGAGACAACACAACACTACATAAAGAGAGACAACACTACATAGACACACCACAACACTACATAAAGAGAGACTCCACAACACTACATAAAGAGAGACACCACACTACATAGAGACAACACAACACTACATAAAGAGAGACAACACAACACTACATAAAGAGAGACAACACAACACTACATAAAGAGAGACACCACAACAATACATAGAGAGAGACAACACTACATAAAGAGAGACAACACAACACTACATAAAGAGAGACACTACATAAAGAGAGACACTACATAAAGAGAGAGACACCTCAACACTACATACAGAGAGACTCCACAACACTACATAAAGAGAGACAACACAACACTACATAGAGAGAGACAACACTACATAAAGAGAGACAACACAACACTACATAAACAGAGACTCCACAACACTACATAAAGAGAGACTCCACAACACTACATAAAGAGAGACACCACAACACTACATAAAGAGAGACAACACAACACTACATAGAGAGAGACTCCACAACACTACATAAAGAGAGACTCCACAACACTACATAGAGAGAGACTCCACAACACTACATAAAGAGAGACAACACAACACTACATAAAGAGAGACTCCACAACACTACATAGAGAGAGACTCCACAACACTACATAAAGAGAGACTCCACAACACTACATAAAGAGAGACAACACAACACTACATAAAGAGAGACTCCACAACACTACATAGAGAGAGACTCCACAACACTACATAAAGAGAGACAACACAACACTACATAGAGAGAGACCACAACACTACATAAAGAGAGACTCCACAACACTACATAGAGAGAGACTCCACAACACTACATAAAGAGAGACTCCACAACACTACATAGAGAGAGACACCACAACACTACATAAAGAGAGACCTAAGACAACAACATAGCATGACAGCAACACATGACAGCACAGCATGGCAACAACATATTAGCAACACAACGTGGCAGCTGCACAACATGGTACAAACATTACTGGGCACAGACAACAGCACAAAGGACAAGAAGGTAGAGACAAATCAGCCACAACTGTCAGTAAGAGTGTCCATGATTGAGTCTTTGAATGAAGAGATTGAGATAAAACTGTCCAGTTTGAATGTTTGTTGCAGCTTGTTCCAGTCGCTAGCTGCAGCAAACTGAAAAGACGAGTGGGTGCTTTGGGGACCTTTAACCGAATGTGACTGGCAGAACGATGTTGTATGTGGAGGATGAGGGTTGCAGTAGGTATCTCAGATAGGGGGGGAGTGAGGCCTAAGAGGGTTTTATAAATAAGCATCAACCAGTGGGTCTTGCGACAGGTATACAGAGATGACCAGTTTTCAGAAGAGTATAGAGTGCAGTGATGTGTCCTGTAAGGAGCATTTGTATTTGTATTTATTATGGATCCGCTGCCAAAGAAGCAGCTACTCTTCCCGGGGTCCAGGAAAATTAAGGCAGTTTATACCATTTTAAAACATTACAATACATTCACAGATTTCACAACACACTGTGTGCCCTCAGGCCCCTCAGGCATGTGTCTGTGCCAATGTTTGTGTTGCGTCACAGTCCCCGCTGCTCCATAAGGTGTTTTTTTTATCAGTTTTTTAAAATCTGATTCTACTGCTGCATCAGTTACCTGATGTGGAATAGAGTTCCATGTAGTCATGGCTCTATGTAGTACTGTGCGCCTCCCATAGTCTGTTCTGGACTTAGGGACTGTGAAGAGACCTCTTGTGGCATGTCTTGTGGGGTATGCATGGGAGTCTGAGCTGTGTGACTGTAGTTTAGACAGACAGCTCGGTGCATTCAACATGTCAATACCTCTCATAAATACAACTAGTGATGAAGTCAGTCTCTCCTCCACTTTGAGCCAGGAGATATTGACATGCATATTATTAATGTTAGCTCTCTTTGTACATCCAAGGGCCAGCCGTGCTGCCCTGTTCTGAGCCAATTGCAATTTTCCTAAGTCATTTTTTGTGGCACCTGACCACACGACTGAACAGTAGTCCAGGTGTGACAAAACTAGGGCCTGTAGGACCTGCCTTGTTGATAGTGTTGTTAAGAAGGCAGAGCAGTGCTTTACTATGGACAGACTTCTCCCCATCTTAGCTACTGTTGCATCAATATGTTTTGACCATGACAGTTTACAATCCAGGGTTACTCCAAGCAGTTTAGTCATCTCAACTTGCTCAATTTCCACATTATTTATTACAAGGTTTAGTTGAGGTTTAGGGTTTAGTGAGTGTTTTGTTCCAAAAACAATGCTTTTAGTTTTAGAAATATTTAGAGCAAACATATTCCTTGCCACCCACTCTGAAACTAACTGCAGCTCTTTGTTGAGTGTTGCAGTCATTTCAGTCACTGTAGCAGCTGACGTGTTGAGTCATTCGCATACATAAACACACTGACTTTACTCAAAGTCAGCAGCATGTCGTTAGTGAAAAATTGAAAAAAATCAATGGATAAATGCATGAGAAAGCTTCCTACTGCCTGAGCTATGTTGTTGATGTAAATTGAGAAGAGTCTGGGGCCTAGGATCGAGGCTTGGTGTGCACCCTTGGTGACAGGCAGTGCCTGAGACAGCAGATGTTCTGACATTATACAGTGCACTCTTTGAGAGAGGTAGTTGGCAAACCAGGCCAAAGAGCCCTCAGAGACACCAATACTCCTTAGCCGGCCCACAAGAATGGAATGGTCAACCATATCAAAAGCTTTGGCCAAGTCAATAAAAATAGCAGCACAATATTGCTTAGAATCAAGGGCAATGGCGACATCATTGAGGACCTTTAAGGTTGCAGTGACACATCCATAACCTGAGCGGAAACCTGATTGCAGACCAGAGAGAATACTATAGACATCAAGAAAGCCAGTCAGTTGATTATTGACACGTTTTTCCAACACTTTTGATAAACAGGGCAAAATAGAAATAGGCCTATAACAGTTAGGATCAGCTTGATCTCCCCCTTTAAATAAAGGACGAACCATGGCTGCCTTCCAAGCAATGGGAACCTCCCCAGAAAGGAGAGACATGTTAAAGATAGGCATGGCGATGATAGGGGCAGCAAACTCAAAGAAGAAAGGGTCTAAACCATCTGACACAGATGTTTTTTTGGGGTCAACTTTAAGGAGCTCCTTTAGCACCTCGGACTCAGTTACCGCCTGCAGGGAGAAACTTTGTAGCGGGGCAGGGGAAAAAGAGAGAGGAGCATTGGGGATAGTTGCATTAGAAGGGGTGGGAGATGAGGAAATGTTGGATGGCAAGGAGGCATGGCTGAGTCAAATAGGAATCCTGACTTATTTTTATTTATTTATTATATTTCACCTTTATTTAACCAGGTAGGCAAGTTGAGAACAAGTTCTCATTTACAATTGCGACCTGGCCAAGATAAAGCAAAGCAGTTCGACAACATACAAAAACACAGAGTTACACATGGAGTAAAACAACATACAATCAATGATGCAGTAGAAAAAAAAAAAAGAAAAAAAAATAAGATTATATACAATGTGAGCAAATGATGTGAGATAAGGGAGGTAAAGGCAAAAAAATGCCATGGTGGCAAAGTAAATAAAGTATAGCAAGAAAAACACTGGAATGGTAGATTTGTAGTTTGAAGAAAGTTCAGAGATGAAATATAAATAATATGGTGCAAAGGAGCAAAATAAATAAAATAAATAAATACAGTAGGGGAAGAGGTAGTAGTTTGGGCTAAATTATAGATGGGCTATGTACAGGTGCAGTGATCTGTGAGCTGCTCAGACAACTGGTGCTTAAAGCTAGTGAGGGAGATAAGTGTTTCCAGTTTCAGAGATTTTTGTAGTTCGTTCCAGTCATTGGCAGCAGAGAACTGGAAGGAGAGACGACCAAAGGAGGAGTTGGCTTTAGGGGTGACCAGAGAGATATACCTGCTGGAGCGCGTGCTACAGGTGGGTGCTGCTATGGTGACCAGTGAGCGGAGATAAGGGGGGACTTTACCTAGCAGGGTCTTGTAGATGACCTGGAGCCAATGTGTTTGGCGACGATTATGAAGCGAAGGCCAGCCAACGAGAGCGTACAGGTCGCAGTGGTGGGTAGTATATGGGGCTTTGGTGACAAAACGGATGGCACTGTGATAGACTGCATCCAGCTTGTTGAGTAGGGTATTGGAAGCTATTTTGTAAATGACATCGCCGAAGTCGAGGATTGGTAGGATGGTCAGTTTTACGAGGGTATGTTTGGCAGCATGAGTGAAGGATGCTTTGTTGCGAAATAGGAAGCCAATTCGAGATTTCACTTTGGATTGGAGATGATTGATGTGAGTCTGGAAGGAGAGTTTACAGTCTAACCAGACACCTAGGTATTTGTAGTTGTCCACAAATTCTAAGTTAGAACCGTCCAGAGAAGTGATGCTGGACAGGCGGGCAGGTGCAGGCAGCGATCGGTTGAAGAGCATGCATTTAGTTTTACTTGTGTTTAGGAGCAGTTGGAGACCACGGAAGGAGAGTTGAATGGCATTGAAGCTCGTCTGGAGGGTTGTTAACACAGTGTCCAAAGAAGGGCCAGAAGTGTACAGAATGGTGTCGTCTGCGTAGAGGTGGATCAGAGATTCACCAGCAGCAAGAGCGACATCATTTATGTATACAGAGAAAAGAGTTGGCCCAAGAATTGAACCCTGTGGTACCCCCATAGAGACTGCCAGAGGTCCAGACAGTAGGCCCTCCGATTTGACACACTGAACTCTGTCAGAGAAGTAGTTGGTGAACCAGGCGACGCAATCGTTTGAGAAACCAAGGATACTGAGTCTGCCGATGAGGATGTGGTGATTAACAGAGTCAAAAGCTTTGGCCAGGTCAATGAATACGGCAGCACAGTATTGTTTCTTATCGATGGCGGTTACGATGTCGTTTAGGACCTTGAGCGTGGCTGAGGTGCACCCATGACCAGCTCTGAAACCAGATTGCATAGCGGAGAGGGTGCGGTGGGATTCGAAATGGTCGGTAATCTGTTTGTTAACTTGGCTTTCGAAGACCTTAGAAAGGCAGGGTAGGATGGATATAGGTCTGTAGCAATTTGGGTCAAGAGTGTCACCTCCTTTGAAGAGGGGGATGACAGCAGCTGCTTTCCAATCTATGGGAATCTCAGACGACACGAAAGAGAGGTTGAACAGGCTAGTAATAGGGGTTGCAATAATTTCGGCAGATAATTTTAGAAAGAAAGGGTCCAGATTGTCAAGCCCAGCTGATTTGTAGGGGTCCAGATTTTGCAGCTCTTTCAGAACATCAGCTGAATGGATTTGGGAGAAGGAGAAATGGGGGAGGCTTGGGCGAGTAGCTGTGGGGGGTGCAGTGCTGTTGAATGCAGTAGGGGTAGTTAGGTGGAAAGCATGGCCAGCCGTAGAAAAATGCTTGTTGAAATTCTCAATTATAGTGGGCTTATCGGTGGTGACAGAGTTTCCTATCCTCAGTGCAGTGGGCAGCTGGAAGGAGGTGTTCTTATTCTCCATGGACTTTACAATGTCCCAAAACTTTTTAGAGTTGGAGTTGCACGAAGCAAATTTCTGTTTGAAAAAGCTAGCCTTGGCGTTTCTAACTGCCTGTGTGTATTGGTTTCTAACTTCCCTAAAAAGTTGCATATCGCGGGGGCAGTTTGATGCTAATGCAGAACGCCACAGGATATTTTTGTGTTGGTTAAGGGCAGTCAGGTCTGGGGAGAACCAAGGGCTATATCTGTTCCTGGTTCTAAATTTCTTGAAAGGGGCATGCTTATTTAAGATGGAGAGGAAGGCATTTTTAAAAAATAACCAGGCATCCTCTACTGACGGGATGAGGTCAATATCCTTCCAGGATACCAGGGCCAGGTCGATTAGAAAGGCTTGCTCGTTGAAATGTTTCAGGGAGCGTTTGACAGTGATGAGTGGAGGTCGTTTGACCGCTGACCCATTACGGGTGCAGGCAATGAGGCAGTGATCGCTGAGATCTTGGTTGAAAACAGCAGAGGTGTATTTAGAGGGCACGTTGGTTAGGATGATATCTATGAGGGTGCCAGTGTTTGCGGCTTTGGGGTTGTACCTGGTGGGTTCATTAATAATTTGTGTGAGATTGAGGGCATCAAGCTTGGATTGTAGGATGGCTGGGGTGTTAAGCATGTCCCAGTTTAGGTCACCTAGTAGCACGAGCTCTGAAGATAGATGGGGGGCAATCAGTTCACATATGGTGTCCAGAGCACAACTAGGGGCCGAGGGGGGTCTATAGCAGGCGGCAACGGTGAGAGACTTGTTTTTGGAGAGGTGGATTTTTAAAAGTAGAAGTTCAAATTGTTTGGGTACAGACCTGGATAGCAGGACAGAACTCTGCAGGCTATCTCTGCAGTAGATTGCAACACCGCCCCCTTTGGTCGTTCTATCTTGTCTGAAAACGTTGTAGTTAGGGATGAAGATTTCAGAGTTTTTGGTGGACTTCCTCAGCCAAGATTCAGACACAGCTAGGACATCCGGGTTGGCAGAGTGTGCTAAAGCAGTGAATAAAACAAACTTAGGGAGGAGGCTTCTAATGTTAACATGCATGAAACCAAGGTTATTACGGTTACAGAAGTCATCAAAAGAGAGCGCCTGGGGAGTAGGAGTGGAGCCAGGCACTGCAGGGCCTGGATTCACCTCTACATCCCCAGAGGAGCAGAGAAGAATAAGTATGAGGGTACGGCTAAAAGCTATAAGAATTGGTCGTCTGTGACGTCCAGAATAGAGAGAAAAAGGAGCAGGTTTCTGGGGGCGATAAAATAGCTTCAAGGTATAATGTACAGACAAAGGTATGGTGGGATGTGAGTACAGAGGAGGTAAACCTAGGCATTTAGTGATTATGAGAGAGATATTGTCTCTAGAAACATCATTGAAACCAGAAGATGTCATAGCATGTGTGGGTGGAGGAACTGAGAGGTTGGATAAGGTATAATGAGCAGGGCTAGAGGCTCTACAGTGAAATAAGCCAATAAACACTAACCAGAACAGCAATGGAGAAGGCATATTGACATTAAGGAGAGGCATGCTTAGCCGAGTGATCAAAGGGTCCAGTGAGATTCAGACAGCTAGCCGGGCCATAGGTAGCAAGCTGGTGGAAGATGGGAGGGAGGTCTGTTTTTAGCCACCTCGTGCGTTTCCGTCTGTGGGTTAGTGGGGTTCCGTGTGGAAGGGGGGACCAGTCCAAGTTGGCAAAATAGTTAGTTATAGTGGCCCAAGAAAAGTGTCCGATAGACCTATTCAGATCGCAGCCGAAAAGACAGCTAACGATTAGCGGGCCGCAGATGGGCGATCAGGTTACGTCGCGACGGAGGGGCCAGTTGGATAACTCCCTCGGGCAGATAACGTCGGTGGTCCAGTCGTGAAGACCCGATGGGGCTCCGCATCGGCAGTAAAACGGGTCAGGATAGGTGAGTTGTAGCCCAGGAGACACTTCAGCTGGCTAGCTCAGGAATAGCCCAGGAGTGGCTGACGGAACTCTTCAGCTGGCTAGCTCCGTAATAATGTGTGTTAATGAAGTGGTGATTAAAGAGCTCAGCCAACGTTCTTCTTCTCAGTAACAACCACATCATCATCAACATTAAGGGACATGGGCAGCTGTGAGGAAGAGGGTTTATTCTCCAGGTCTTTAACCTCTTGGGGCTAGGTGGGACGCTAGCGTGCCACCCGTGGTGCACTCCATCAACAGCAGGTGCATTTCAAGAGCGGCAAATTTGAATCCAAATAAATGTCAAAATTCAAATTTTTCAAAAATACAACTATGTTACACCATTTGAAAGATAAACATCTCCTTAATCTAACCACGTTTTACGATTTCAAAAAGGTTTTACGGCGAAAGCATAAATTTAGAGTATGTTAGGACAGTACATTTACAAGAGTTGTGTGTAATGTTTTGTCAAGTCAAAGACAGGGTCACCAAAACCATAAAACCAGCTAAAATGATGCACTAACCTTTTACAATCTCCATCAGATGACACTCCTAGGACATTATGTTAGACAATGCATGCATTTTTAGTTCTATCAAGTTGATATTTATATCCAAAAACAGCGTTTTACTATGGCATTGATGTTGAGGAAATCGTTTCCCTCCAATAACCGGCAGTCAAGTCAGCGTCACAAATTAAATAATTAAAATTAGAAAACATTGGTAAAATATTATATTGTCATTTAAAGAATTATAGATTTACATCTTTTGAACGCAATCAACTTGCCAGATTTAAAAATAACCTTACTGGGAAATTACACTTTGCAATAATCTGAGCACTGCGCCCAGAAAAATACGCGTTGCGATACAGACTAGACGTCATGTTGGGGAGATCTAAAATCGAAAATACTATGTAAATAATCCATTACCTTTGATTCTCTTCATCAGATGTCACTTCCAGGTATCACAGGTCCATAACGAATGTAGTTTTGTTCAAAAAAGCTCATCATTTATGTCCAAAAATCTCCGTCTCGTTAGCACATGATGTAAGCCAGCCGGACTTCTCGTCATGAACGAGGGGAAAAAATATATTTCCGTTCGTTCAAACATGTCAAACGTTGTATAGCATAAATCATTAGGGCCTTTTTTAACCAGAACATGAATAATATTCAAGGTGGACGAATGCATACTCTTTTATAACGTATTGGAACGAGGGTACCCAACATCAACTCGCGCGCAAGGTGTCTAATGGGCCATCATCGTTCCATGGCTCTTGTTCGGTCAGATCTCCCTCCAGAAGACTCAAAACACTTTGTAAAGGCTGGTGACATCTAGTGGAAGCAATAGGAAGTGCCAAAATATTCCTAAACCCCTGTGTTTTTCAATGGGATAGGTTTAAAGTCAATACAACACATCAGGTATCCACTTCCTGTCAGAAAATGTCTCAGGGTTTTGCCTGCCAAATGAGTTCTGTTATACTCACAGACACCATTCAAACAGTTTTGGAAACTTTAGAGTGTTTTCTATCCATATATAATAAGTATATGCATATTGTAGTTACTGGGTAGGATTAGTAACCAGATTAAATCGGGTACATTTTTTTTATCCAGACGTGCAAATGCTGCCCCCTAGACCCAACAGGTTAACCATTTTCCAGAACTTCTTGGGGTTAGACCCAAAGAGAGAGAACTGCTCCTTAAAGTAACTAACTTTGGCCTTCCAGGGAGCCTGAGTGAACTTATTTCTCATTTGCCTGAACGAGAGCCAGTCATCCTGAGTATGCGTGTGCCGAGCCTTTCGCCAAATACAGTTCTTGAGGTGGAGTAACTCTGCAAGATCACGGTCGAACCAGGGCATGAACCTGTTTTTGATTCTCATTTCCTTTATGGGGCTGTGTTTGTTAACAATATCACTGAAAATATCAAAAAAGAAGGTCCAAATGCCTTCGCCAGAGGGGCTCAAGCTGATTCTATACCAATTTACAGAGGCCAGGTCATGAAGGAAGGCTTGCTCTTTAATGTGTTTTAGCAAGCGTCTGTGACAAATCAGGAAATGTCGTTTCACTGAGCAGCCATTATGAACACAGGCTGTAAAACAGTGATCACTGAGGTCATTACAGAAAACACCAGACTGATACCTATCAGGATTATTTGTGAGGGTAACATCGAGGAGAGTATCATTTTCTGAGTGTTTGGAGCCATACCATGTGAGATTGGTAGTAATCTGAGAGGATTTAGGGAGTCCCATTGCTTTAGGACTCGGTCAGGTGGTTAAAGCGTGTTCCAGTTTAGGTCACCTAGCAGGACAAATTCAGACTTAGTGTAAGGGGCCAGATTGCCACTCCTCCAGCTTTGGAAGATCTGTCTTGCCGAAAAAGGTTATAACCAGAAAGGTTAACATCAGTATTCAAAACACTCTTCCTTAACCACGTCTCAGTAATGACCAACACATCTGGATGTGCAGAAAACCCAGGATTTTATGAGAGCAGAAATCAGTGAAGCAGATATCAGAGCACAAGTCAGAATTGGGGCTAGCAACAGTAGATGGGCCAGGGTACATGCACATTTCCAGATATCATCAACAGTAATATAATCAAGGCATGGCAGAGGACAGGGAGAGCTCTGCGGCGTTGATTTATGACATTTGAATGTGATTTGATTGCAACGAGATCATATTATACACCAATTTCATCAGGTAACATGAATATAAAGCCGGCGAGAGGTGACTAGAATGGGATGGGAGGCCAAGAGTCTGTGTAACCAATAGAGAGTCAGAGTCCCGAGTGTGGGAACAAATATAGTCTGTCCCACGGTTGGGTGAAGAAAGTTTGTAGTCAACAAAGCATGCAGAAGTCATGAGGAAAATAGCAAAATGAACAATACATTTTGTTTTACGACTTGGGGTTAGCCATTGTAAGTTCAGAGTCACTCGCCCCAACAATGCCTGTGTGCTGGAGGTGAGCGAAAGCTCGGGAGATATGAAATATTCAAATAATGTGACCTGGTGAAAGACGAAAATGAAAAAAATAAATTCCCTTTTGGTTATGCATTAAGAACTTTGTATTTAGACCCAGTGGATCTGTAGCTATGGCGGTCTATAATCTGGTAGTCGCAGAGGAATGGTTTAGGCCTGGTGATTGCCTATGGGTGGAACTGAAGGGATTTTCCTGTTTCCTACAGCGTTACAGTCTATAGATATGCTGCTCCAGGGTTAATAATAATAATAATTAATATATTATTAATTACTGAGTAGGGGGGAGTGTGGTGGGGGTACCTGTACCAGCCTGAGAATAGAAGAACATCTATAGGCATGCTACTCTTGGTGTGAGTCCTAAGAAATGAATTAAATGTCTCAGAGTAGGAATGCTGATTTAGGATCAGTTTAGCCTTTTAAATCACAATAAATAAGATTAGATGGACAAGGGGCACCTGATCCTAGATCTGCACAGTAAATACCTGATCCTAGATCTGCACAGTAAATACCTGATCCTAGATCTGCACAGTAAATACCTGATCCTAGATCTGCACAGTAAATACCTGATCCTAGATCTGCACAGTAAATACCTGATCCTAGATCTGCACAGTAAATACCTGATCCTAGATCTGCACTCTTACTCTGAGACGCTTGATACAAATGTTTCGTGGCTCCATAATACACATTAGATGTTTGAATGATGCTGTTGTGTTAGGAGCTGTGGTATCAGTCCTGACTAGTAGTGAAAGGTGGGTGGACGTGGAGATGGTGGATGGTCTAGACAGTAAATACAGGACAGCAAATTGCAAGGCCTTGATGCACTGCATTTCCACAATAACGTTGTCTAAAGTCTCAGATAATTTTTTTAGGGGGCATTTTAGTTTTAGGTAAAACAAAAATAAACAAAAAAATAACTGGCAAATCACCTGGAATTCAACAAAATATTTGTTGAATTTAGGAAATCTATTCCCAAGTGTTCCCACGAATGAAATAAAAGACATAGGTGATGGTGTCTCAATGTCATCAAGGTTTGAAATCTCTTTTTGGTCTTAGTTGTGGTTAATTTGCAGTGTACAAATGATTATAGTCAAGTTCCAGCCCCTCGAACCATCCGCTCTGACAAAAATCGTCCTGCTGAATCTAGTTACCTACCCCTGGTATAAAGTATAATGGAATATAGCTTTGGAACACTTTAAATGGCAGGTGGTTAGATCGTTGGACCAGTAACCTAAAGGTTGCTAGACCAAATCCCCGAGCTGACAAGGTTAATAATCTGTCGTTCTACCCCTGAACAAGGCAGTTAACCCACTGTTCCCTGGTAGGCCGTCATTGTAAATAAAAATGTGTTCTTAACTGACTTGCCTAGTTAAATAAAGGTAAAATAAAAAATAAATTAAGATTAAAATTAAATTATGAGCAGAAAGACTAATTCAACTCCATCTTTCATTGAATCAGAAGGCTCTCCCATCACAAAACCTTTTGATATTGCCAATTATTTGAATGACTATTTTCAAATCAAATCAAATTTTATTGGTCACATACACATGTTTAGCAGATGTTATTGCGGGTGTAGCTAAACGCTTGTGTTTCTAGCTCCAACAGTGCAGTAAATATCTAACAGTTCACAACAATAAACACAAATCTAAAAGTAAAAGAACGGAATTAAGAAATATATAAATATTAGCATGAGCAATATGACTGGTAGTCCATTGAGTGGCATTGACTAAAATACAGTAGAATAGAATACAGTATATACACATGAAATGAGTAAAACAGCATGTAAACATTATTAATGTGACTAGTGTTCCGTCAATAATAAGAAAGCACCTGGTATTGATGACCTAGATGGAAAGCTACTGAGGATGGTAGACGTCTATCTTACCCCTCTTTTAAATCTGAG
Organism: Salmo salar; assembly: GCF_965601325.2. NCBI lineage: Eukaryota > Metazoa > Chordata > Actinopteri > Salmoniformes > Salmonidae > Salmo > Salmo salar. The sequence continues at coordinate 111,434,093 of NC_138303.1, read as the reverse complement.
CCTGGAGAAAAGTGTTTATCCTGGAGGGGTCTGTCAGTCTGCTACCCGAGGATGGTAAAGGGTCTTTTACTGGTTCTAACAGCCGACCAATCAGCTTGCTGCCATCTCTTAGCTTAAACTTTTGAGAAAGAAAATGGTGTTTGACCAGATACAATGGTATTTCTCTCAAACTTTCAGCATGCTTATAGAGAAGGCCACTCTACATGTACTGCACTGACACAAATGACTGATGATTGGTTGAAAGAAATTGATAATAAGATGATTGTGGGAGCTGTACTGTTAGATTTCAGTGCAGCCTTTGACATTATTGACCATAACCTACTATTGGCAAAACATACACTATAAATACAAAAGTATTTTGGACATGTCGTCAGATTAGTGGATTCGGCTATTTCAGCCACACCTGTTGCTGTCAGGTGTATAAAATCGAGCACACGGCCATGCAATCTCCATAGACAAACATTGGCAGTAGAATGGCCTTACTGAAGAGCTCAGTGACTTTCAACGTGGCACCGTCATAGGATGCCACCTTTCCAACAAGTCAACGTGTCAAATTTCTGCCCTGCTAAAGCTGCTCCGGTCAACTGTAAGTGCTGTTATTGTGAAGTGGCCTCAAATCTCAATCTGAACATTTGATTGAGCGGTGATGCTGTTCGTAGGACACAATCTCACTGAGTCAGCAAGACTTTTGTCCCACTGATAGTATTCAGATGAAAAGCTTTCAGAACATTCACGCCTAGTCTACTGGTCAATCAGGTCAAAGTCGTCTGGACACTTTCCACTTTTATACAGATCAGTCACAGGTCAGTCACATTGGTATTCTATTGAGACAGACTTTACAACTAGTAGTCTACAGAGACAGACTTTACAGCTGGTAGTCTATTGAGACAGACTTTACAACTGGTAGTCTATTGAGACAGACTTTACAACTGGTAGTCTATTGAGACAGACTTTACAGCTGATAGTCTATTGAGACAGACTTTACAGCTGGTAGTCTACAGAGGCAGACTTTACAGCTGGTAGTCTATTGAGACAGACTTTACAGCTGGTAGTCTACTGAGACAGACTTTACAGCTGGTAGTCTACAGAGACAGACTTTACAACTGGTAGTCTATTCAGACAGACTTTACAACTAGTAGTCTATTGAGACAGACTTTACAACTGGTAGTCTACTGAGACAGACTTTACAGCTGGTAGTCTATTGAGACAGACTTTACATAGGCTATTGGTGCCAATCACTATAGCCTACTACTCCTCCAATCAATGGAAATATTTAATGTGCTGCCGGCAAACAACGTTGCAGAATGTCCCCCAAAAAACAAATCACAATCTTAATATTCACCACTGCATCTTGCATCAAAAGTTTGGCTGTTCCTCATTAAAGTCCTATAAATAATTTCATTATTCTCTTTTTGTTTACAAAGCTCTACTACACAAGCTTCCCATTTACCTAACTTTGTTGTTGAAGTATAAAAGAATGAGCAACCAAACCTGCTCTCAGGATTGGTTAACTTTTGAGACCATCTGATTTCGACCAATTAAGGTAAATCTTCCTTTAGTTTTAGTCACCCCTCCCCCCAATTGTTGGAATAACCTACAAAATTCATTGCCTGTAGATTAGGACTCTTGTGTTGAATGAATTCATTGAGGATTGCCATTGTTTCGATTGATTGTTTATTTGTTGAAATTGTGGTGCTGAGGTTGAGCCGTGTGGATGTTGTTATTATTCTTGTTTTAATTGTAATGTAAATTATGCTTCCTTTTGTGAGAACATTTGTACTCAGGGAACCATTGAGAATGAGACCCTGGTCTCAATTGGGCTACCCTGAATAAATAAATGTTAATAAAATAATGATTTAACATGATCTTTTGATTGACTACCTCATCTCTGAACCCAGCACATAAAATTATCTGGAAGGTCCTTCAGTTGAGCAGTGAATTTCAAACACAGATTCAACCACAAAGACCAGGGAGGTTTTCCAATGCCTCGCAAACAAGGGCACCTATTGGTAGATGGGTAGAAATAAAAAAGCAGAAATCACTTTGACCATGGTGAAGTTATTAATTAAACTTTGGATGGTGTATCAATACACCCACTCACTACAAAGATACAGGAAGGAAACCGCTCAGGGATTTCACCATGAGGCCAATGGTGACTTTAAAACAGTTATAGCATTTAATGACTGTGATAGGAGAAAACTGAGGATGTGTAACGCCCTGGCCATAGAGAGGGGTTTTTTGTTCTTTATTTTGGTTAGGCCAGGGTGTTACATTGGGTGGGCGTTCTATGTTCGTTTTCTAGGTTTTTTGTATTTCTTTGTTTTGGGCCGTGTGTGGCTCCCAATCAGGCACAGCTGAAGTTCGTTGTTGATGATTGGGAGTCACACATAAGGAGTCTGTTTTTCCTTTGGGTTTTGTGGGGGGATTGTCTCTGTTTAGAGTGTTTCCTAACAGGACTGTTTTGCTGTCGTGTTTTTGTTAATTTTTGTAGTGTTCTCTTTTGTTCTAATTCAATTCCAAGATGAACACTAACTCCGCTGCACCTTGGTCTACTCTCTCTCACGACAGCCGTTACAGAATCCCCCACCAGAAATGGACCAAGCAGCGGAGGAAGGAGCAGCACAAGGAGGACTATAGGAAGCAGCGCGCTCGGGAAGTCATGGCATCCTGGTCGCTGGAGGTGTTGGAGTCCAGGATTGACTGGACATGGGATCAATTATTTGACCACTGCAACAACCTGCCAAGGGAGAGCGACGGACACGGGAGGCAGCCCCAAGAAGTTTTTTGGGGGGGCACACGGGGAGATTGGAGGAGTCAGGCGGTAGACCTGAGCCAACTCCCCGTGCTTACCGGAAGCAGCGTGGTACTGGTAAGGCACCATGTTATGCTGTGGAGCGCACAGTGTCCCCAGCGCGCGTTCAAAGCCCGGTGCGCTACATACCAGCCCCCCGCAAGTGCCATGCGAGGGCAGGCATCGAGCCAGGACGGGTTGTGCCAGCTCAGCGCGTCTGGTCTCCAGTGCGCCTTTTCGGGCCAGGGTATCCTGCACTGGCTTTGCGCACTGTGTCTCCAGGGCGCTTGGAGGGTCCAGTTCGCCCAATGCCTGCTCTCCGCCCGTGCCGGGCCAAAGTGGGCATTCAGCCTGGAGTATGGGTAAAGAGCGTAAAGTCTAGAACTCCAGTGCTCCCCCACAGCCCGGTTTATCCTGTGCCTCCTCCTCGGACCAGGCCTCCAGTGGATCTCTCCAGCCTGGTCCGTCCTGTGCCACCTCCCAGGACTAGGCCTCCAGTGGGTCTCGCCAGTCCAGAGCCACCAGAGCTGCCCGCCAGTCCGGAGCCGCCAGAGCTGCCCGCCAGTCCGGAGCCGCCAGAGCTGCCCGCCAGTCCGGAGCCGCCAGAGCTGCCCGCCAGTCCGGAACCGCCAGAGCCGCCCGCCAGTCAGGAGCCGCCAGAGCCGTCCGCCTGTCCGGAGCCGCCAGAGCCGCCCGCCTGTCCGGAGCCGCCAGAGCCGCCCGCCTGTCCGGAGCCGCCAGAGCCGCCCGCCTGTCCGGAGTCGTCAGAGCCGCCCGCCAGCCCGGTGAGTCCTGTGCCTGCGCCTAGGGCCAGGCCTCTTACATGTCTCCTCAGCTTGGTGAATCCTGGGTCAGTGCCACCGGAGCCGCCAGGGACGCCCGCCAGCCGGGCGCAGCCAGGGACGCCCGCCAGCCGGGCGCAGCCATCGCTGCCCGCCAGCCAGGCGCAACCAGGGTCGCCCGCCAGCTGGGCGCAGCCATTGTCGCCCGCCAGCCGGGCGCAGCCATCGCCGCCTGCCAGCCGGGCGCAGCTATCACCGCCCGCCAGCCGGGCGCAGTCAGGGTCGCCCACCAGACCTTCGGCGCGGCCAGGTGCACCACCTAAGAGGGCGACGCCGAGGGTGGAGCAGAGGCCACGTCCCGCACCTGAGCCGCCCCCGTAAGAAGGCCCACCCGGACCCTCCCCTTCAGTGTCAGGTTTTGCGGCCGGAGTCCGCACCTTGGGGGGGGGGGGTGGGGTACTGTAACGCCCTGGCCATTTTTGTTCTTTATTTTGGTTAGGCCAGGGTGTTATATTGGGTGGGCGTTCTATGTTCCTTTTTCTATGTTTTTTATTTCTTTGTTTTGGGCCGTGTGTGGCTCCCAATCAGGCACAGCTGAAGTTCGTTGTTGCTCTATTGGGAGTCACACATAAGGAGCATGTTTTTCCTTTGGGTTTTGTGGGTAATTGTTTCTGTTAGTGTTTTGCACCTGACAGGACTGTTTGGCTGTCGGTTTTCTTGTTTTGTTTCGTATAGTGTTCTTTCTGTTATTAAATGCAATGATGAACACTAACTCCGCTGCAGGCTTTCATGCCTCAGGCGACACGTCAGGTTCACGAGACTCGGTTGGCCGGGTCAAGCGTCTGTTGCCGAGTCTACCGAGGATGCCTCAGCTAGCTCGTCAGACTTCCATGCCTCAGGCCTGGAGGGAAGCAAAAGCCATTCCGCTACCTAAGAATAGTAACCCCCCCCCAAACAACCTGTTACCAACCATTAGTAAACTTTTGGAAATAATTGTTTGACCAGATACAATGCCATTTTACAGAAAACAAATTGACAACAGACTTTCGGCATGCTTACAGCCCATACACAAATGACTGATGATTGGCTGAGAGAAATTGTGGGGCCTGTTGTGGGGGCTGTTTTGTTGGACTTCAGTGCGGCTTTTGACATTATCGATCATAGTCTGCTGCTGGAAAAACATGCGTAATGGCTTTATACCCCCTGCTATAATGGCTTTACACCCCCTGCTATATTGTGGATAAAGAGTTGCCTGTCTAACAGAACACAGAGGGTGTTCTTTAATAGAAGCCTTTCCAACATAATACAGGTAGAATTAGGAATTCCCCAGGGAAGCTGTCTAGGCCCCTTACTTTTTCCAATCTTTACTAATGTCATGCCACTGACTTTGAGTAAAGCCAGCGTGTCTATGTATGCGGATGACTCAACACTATACACGTCAGCTACTAGTGACTGAAATGACTGCAACACTTAACAAAGAGCTGCAGTTATTTTCAGAATGGGTGGCAAGGAATAAGTTAGTCCTAAATATTTTCAAAAACCAAAAGCATTTTATTTGGGACAAATCATTCACTAAACCCTAAACCTCAACTACATCTTGTAATAAATAATGTGGATTTTGAGCAAGTTGAGGTGACTAAACTGCTTGGAGTAACCCTGGATTGTAAACTGTCATGGTCAAAACATATTGATACAACAGTAGCTAAGATGGGGAGAAGTCTGTCCATAGTAAAGCACTGCTCTGCCTTCTTAACCTCTATGGGCTAGGTGGGACGCTAGCGTGCCACCCGTGGTGCACTCCATCAACAGCAGGTGCATTTCAAGAGCGGCAAATTTGAATCCAAATAAATGTCAAAATTCAAATTTTTCAAACATACAACTATTTTACACCCTTTGAAAGATAAACATCTCCTTAATCTAACCACGTTTTACGATTTCAAAAAGGTTTTACGGCGAAAGCATAAATTTAGAGTATGTTAGGACAGTACATTTACAAGAGTTGTGTGTAATGTTTTGTCAAGTCAAAGACAGGGTCACCAAAACCATAAAACCAGCTAAAATGATGCACTAACCTTTTACAATCTCCATCAGATGACACTCCTAGGACATTATGTTAGACAATGCATGCATTTTTAGTTCTATCAAGTTCATATTTATATCCAAAAACAGCGTTTTACTATGGCATTGATGTTGAGGAAATCGTTTCCCTCCAATAACCGGCAGTCAAGTCAGCGTCACAAATTAAATAATTAAAATGAGAAAACATTGGTAAAATATTATATTGTCATTTAAAGAATTATAGATTTACATCTCTTGAACGCAATCAACTTGCCAGATTTAAAAATAACCTTACTGGGAAATCACACTTTGCAATAATCTGAGCACTGCGCCCAGAAAAATACGCGTTGCGATACAGACTAGACGTCATGTTGGGGAGATCTAAAATCGAAAATACTATGTAAATAATCCATTACCTTTGATTCTCTTCATCAGATGTCACTTCCAGGTATCACAGGTCCATAACGAATGTAGTTTTGTTCAAAAAAGCTCATCATTTATGTCCAAAAATCTCCGTCTTGTTAGCACATGATCTAAGCCAGCCGGACTTCTCGTCATGAACGAGGGGAAAAAATATATTTACGTTCGTTCAAACATGTCAAACGTTGTATAGCATAAATCATTAGGGCCTTTTTTAACCAGAACATGAATAATATTCAAGGTGGACGAATGCATACTCTTTTATAACGTATTGGAACGAGGGTACCCAACATGAACTCGCGCGGCAGGTGTCTAATGGGACATCATCGTTCCATGGCTCTTGTTCGGTCAGATCTCCCTCCAGAAGACTCAAAACACTTTGTAAAGGCTGGTGACATCTAGTGGAAGCAATAGGAAGTGCCAAAATATTCCTCAGCCCCTGTGTTTTTCAATGGGATAGGTTTAAAGGTAATACAACACATCAGGTATCGACTTCCTGTCAGAAAATGTCTCAGGGTTTTGCCTGCCAAATGAGTTCTGTTATACTCACAGACACCATTCAAACAGTTTTAGAAACTTTAGAGTGTTTTCTATCCATATATAATAAGTATATGCATATTCTAGTTACTGGGTAGGATTAGTAACCAGATTAAATCGGGTACATTTTTTTTATCCAGACGTGCAAATGCTGCCCCCTAGCCCTAACAGGTTAACAACACTATCAACAAGGCAGATCCTACAGGCCCTGGTTTTGTCACACCTGGACTACTGTTCAGTCGTGTGGTCAGGTGCCACAAAAAATGACTTAGGAAAATTGCAATTGGCTCAGAACAGGGCAGCACGGCTGGCCCTTGGATGTACATGGAGAGCTAACATTAATAACATGCATGTCAATCTCTCCTGGCTCAAAGTGGAGGAGAGATTGACTTCATAATTGCTTGTTTTTGTGTTGACAAGCTGAATGCACCGAGGTGTCTATTTAACCTCTATGGGCTAGGTGGGACGCTAGCGTCCCACCCGTGGTGCACTCCATCAACAGCAGGTGCATTTCAAGAGCGGCAAATTTGAATCCAAATAAATGTCAAAATTCAAATTTTTCAAACATACAACTATTTTACACCCTTTGAAAGATAAACATCTCCTTAATCTAACCACGTTTTACGATTTCAAAAAGGTTTTACGGCGAAAGCATAAATTTAGAGTATGTTAGGACAGTACATTTACAAGAGTTGTGTGTAATGTTTTGTCAAGTCAAAGACAGGGTCACCAAAACCATAAAACCAGCTAAAATGATGCACTAACCTTTTACAATCTCCATCAGATGACACTCCTAGGACATTATGTTAGACAATGCATGCATTTTTAGTTCTATCAAGTTCATATTTACATCCAAAAACAGCGTTTTACTATGGCATTGATGTTGAGGAAATCGTTTCCCTCCAATAACCGGCAGTCAAGTCAGCGTCACAAATTAAATAATTAAAATGAGAAAACATTGGTAAAATATTATATTGTCATTTAAAGAATTATAGATTTACATCTCTTGAACGCAATCAACTTGCCAGATTTAAAAATAACCTTACTGGGAAATCACACTTTGCAATAATCTGAGCACTGCGCCCAGACAAATACGCGTTGCGATACAGACTAGACGTCATGTTGGGGAGATCTAAAATCGAAAATACTATGTAAATAATCCATTACCTTTGATTATCTTCATCAGATGTCACTTCCAGGTATCACAGGTCCATAACGAATGTAGTTTTGTTCAAAAAAGCTCATCATTTATGTCCAAAAATCTCCGTCTTGTTAGCACATGATCTAAGCCAGCCGGACTTCTCGTCATGAACGAGGGGAAAAAATATATTTACGTTCGTTCAAACATGTCAAACGTTGTATAGCATAAATCATTAGGGCCTTTTTTAACCAGAACATGAATAATATTCAAGGTGGACGAATGCATACTCTTTTATAACGTATTGGAACGAGGGTACCCAACATGAACTCGCGCGCCAGGTGTCTAATGGGACATCATCGTTCCATGGCTCTTGTTCGGTCAGATCTCCCTCCAGAAGACTCAAAACACTTTGTAAAGGCTGGTGACATCTAGTGGAAGCAATAGGAAGTGCCAAAATATTCCTCAGCCCCTGTGTTTTTCAATGGGATAGGTTTAAAGGTAATACAACACATCAGGTATCCACTTCCTGTCAGAAAATGTCTCAGGGTTTTGCCTGCCAAATGAGTTCTGTTATACTCACAGACACCATTCAAACAGTTTTAGAAACTTTAGAGTGTTTTCTATCCATATATAATAAGTATATGCATATTCTAGTTACTGGGTAGGATTAGTAACCAGATTAAATCGGGTACATTTTTTTTATCCAGACGTGCAAATGCTGCCCCCTAGCCCTAACAGGTTAACAACACTATCAACAAGGCAGATCCTACAGGCCCTGGTTTTGTCACACCTGAACTACTGTTCAGTCGTGTGGTCAGGTGCCACAAAAAATGACTTAGGAAAATTGCAATTGGCTCAGAACAGGGCAGCACGGCTGGCCCTTGGATGTACATGGAGAGCTAACATTAATAACATGCATGTCAATCTCTCCTGGCTCAAAGTGGAGGAGAGATTGACTTCATAATTGCTTGTTTTTGTGTTGACAAGCTGAATGCACCGAGGTGTCTATTTAAACTACTAACACACAGCTCGGACACCCATGCATACCCCACAAGACATGTCACCAGAGGTCTCTTCACAGTCCCCAAGTCCAGAACAGACTATGGGAGGTGCACAGTACTACATAGAGCCATGACTACATGGAACTCTATTCCACATCAGGTAACTGATGCAGCAGTAGAATCAGACTTAAAAAAACTGCTAAAAATACACTTTATGGAACAACGGGGACTGTGAAGAGACACATAGACTCAGACACATGCATACACACAGAAACATACACACAGAAACATACACACAGAAATATACACACAGAAATATACGCACAGAAACATACACACAGAAACACACACAGAAATATACACACAGAAACATACACACAGAAACGCTAGCGCTCTACACACACAGACATTGTCATATTGTTGTATATTTTGTTTTGTAGATATGTATTTTGTGTAATAATGTCATATGATGCAAGCGTCCCACCTACGTAACAGCCACTGGCAGCCTGTGGCGCGATTTTCAAAACCTTAAAAATCCTATTACTTCAATTTCTCAAACATATGACTATTTTACAGCTATTTAAAGACAAGACTCTCGTTAATCTAACCACACTGTCCGATTTCAAAAAGGCTTTACAACGAAAGCAAAACATTAGATTATGTCAGCAGAGTACCAAGCCAGAAATAATCAGACACCCATTTTTCAAGCCAGCATATAATGTCACCAAAACCCAGAAGACAGCTAAATGCAGCACTCACCTTTGATGATCTTCATCAGATGACAACCCTAGGACATTATGTTATACAATACATGCATGTTTTGTTCAATCAAGTTCATATTTATATCAAAAACCAGCTTTTTACATTAGCATGTGATGTTCAGAACTAGCATACCCCCCGCAAACTTCCGGGGAATTCGCTAACATTTTACTAAATTACTCACGATAAACGTTCACAAAAAGCATAACAATTATTTTAAGAATTATAGATACAGACCTCCTCTATGCACTCGATATGTCCGATTTTAAAATAGCTTTTTGGTGAAAGCACATTTTGCAATATTCTAAGTACATAGCCCAGGCATCACGGGCTCGCTATTTAGACACCCGGCAAGTTTAGCACTCACCATAATCATATTTACTATTATAAAAGTTTGATTACCTTTTGTTGTCTTCGTCAGAATGCACACCCAGGACTGCTACTTCAATAACAAATGTTGGTTTGGTCCAAAATAATCCATCGTTATATCCGAATAGCGGCGTTTTGTTTGTGCGTTCCAGACACTATCCGAAATAGTAAAGAAGTGTCGCGCGCATGGCGCAATTCGTGACAATAAAATTCTAAATATTCCATTACCGTACTTCGAAGCATGTCAACCGCTGTTTAAAATCAATTTTTACGCCATTTTTCTCGTAGAAAAGCGATAATATTCCGACAGGGAATCTCCTTTTCGGCAAACAGAGGAAAAAATCCCAAAGGCGGGGGCGGTCGGGTCACGCGCATAAGCCCAGTGTCCCTTGATCGGCCACTTGAGAAAGGCGATAATGTGTTTCAGCCTGGGGCTGGAATGACGACATTCTGTTTTTTCCCGGGCTCTGAGCGCCTATGGACGACGTGGGAAGTGTCACGTTAGAGCAGAGATCCTTAGTAAATGATAGAGATGGAAAAGAAGTTCAACAAATGGTCAGACAGGCCACTTCATGTAAAGGAATCTCTCAGGTTTTGACCTGCCATTTGAGTTCTGTTATACTCACAGACACCATTCAAACAGTTTTAGAAAATGTAGGGTGTTTTCTATCCATATGTAATAAGTATATGCATATTCTAGTTACTGGGTAGGAGTGGTAACCAGATTAAATCGGGTATGTTTTTTATCCAGCCGTGTCAATACTGCCCCCTAGCCCTAACAGGTTAAACGTTCCACATCTCCTCCTCTTTCCAACTGTCCTTTGATTCTCCAGCAGCTACCCGCTAGATGCACAGCAGTGTAGTTTGATGCTCCAGCAGCTACTCGCTAGATGCACAGGGGTGTAGTTTGATTCTCCAGCAGCTACTCGCTAGATGCAGAGGGGTGTAGTTTGATTCTTCAGCAGCTACCCGCTAGATGTGTGGGGGGTGTAGTTTGATGCTTCAGCAGCTACCCGCTAGATGCGTTGGGGTGTGTAGTTTGATTCTCCAGCAGCTACGCTCTAGATGTGTGGGGGGGTGTAGTTTGATTCTCCAGCAGCTACCCTCTAGATGTGTGGGGGGTGTAGTTTGATTCTTCAGCAGCTACCCGCTAGATGCGTTGGGGGTGTAGTTTGATTCTTCAGCAGCTACCCGCTAGATGCGTTGGGGGTGTAGTTTGATTCTCCAGCAGCTACCCTCTAGATGTGTGGGGGGTGTAGTTTGATTCTCCAGCAGCTACCCGCTAGATGTGTGGGGGGGTGTAGTTTGATTCTCCAGCAGCTACCCTCTAGATGTGTGGGGGGTGTAGTTTGATCCTCCAGCAGCTACCCGCTAGATGCGTTGGGGGTGTAGTTTGATTCTCCAGCAGCTACCCGCTAGATGTGTGGGGGTGTGGTTTGATTCTCCAGCAGCTACCTGCTAGATGCGTTGGGGGTGTAGTTTGATGCTCCAGCAGCTACCCGCTAGATGCGCAGGGGTGTAGTTTGATCCTCCAGCAGCTACCCGCTAGATGCGTTGGGGGTGTAATTTGATTCTCCAGCAGCTACCCGCTAGATGTGTGGGGGTGTAGTTTGATTCTCCAGCAGCTACCTGCTAGATGCGTTGGGGGTGTAGTTTGATGCTCCAGCAACTACCCGCTAGATGCGCAGGGGTGTAGTTTGATTCTCCAGCAGCAACCCGCTAGATGCGTTGGGGGTGTAGTTTGATGCTCCAGCAGCTACCCGCTAGATGCGTTGGAGGTGTAGTTTGATGCTCCAGCAGCTAACCGCTAGATGCACAGGGGTGTAGTTTGATTCTCCAGCAGCTACCCGCTAGATGCACAGGGGTGTAGTTTGATTCTCCAGCAGCTACCCGCTAGATGCGTGGGGGTGTAGTTCTATTCTCCAACAGCTACCAGCTAGATGCGTTGGGGGTGTAGTTTGATTCTCCAGCAGCTACCCGCTAGATGTGTGAGGGGTGTAGTTTGATTCTCCAGCAGCTACCCTCTAGATGCGTGGGGGTGTAGTTTGATTCTCCAGCAGCTACCCGCTAGATGTGTGAGGGGTGTAGTTTGATTCTCCAGCAGCTACCCTCTAGATGCGTTGGGGGTGTAGTTTGATGCTCCAGCAGCTACCTGCTAGATGCGTTGGAGGTGTAGTTTGATGCTCCAGCAGCTACCCGCTAGATGCGTGGGGGTGTAGTTTGATTCTCCAGCAGCTACCCGCTAGATGCGTTGGGGGTGTAGTTTGATGCTCCAGCAGCTACCCGCTAGATGTGTGGGGAGTGTAGTTTGATGCTCTAGCAGCTACCCGCTAGATGTGTGGAGGTGTAGTTTGATTCTCCAGCAGCTACCCGCTAGATGTGTGAGGGGTGTAGTTTGATTCTCCAGCAGCTACCCTCTAGATGCGTGGGGGTGTAGTTTGATTCTCCAGCAGCAACGCGCTAGATGTGTGGGGGGTGTAGTTTGATTCTCCAGCAGCTACCCGCTAGATGTGTGGGGGGTGTAGTTTGATTCTCCAGCAGCTACCCTCTAGATGCGTTGGGGGTGTAGTTTGATTCTCCAGCAGCTACCCTCTAGATGCGTTGGGGGTGTAGTTTGATTCTCCAGCAGCTACCCGATAGATGTGTTGGTGGTGTAGTTTGATTCTCCAGCACCTACCCGCTAGATGCACAGGGGTGTAGTTTGATTCTCCAGCAGCTACCCGCTAGATGCACAGGGATGTAGTTTGATTCTCCAGCAGCTACCCTCTAGATGCGTTGGGGGTGTAGTTTGATGCTCCAGCAGCTACCCGCTAGATGCGTTGGAGGTGTAGTTTGATGCTCCAGCAGCTAACCGCTAGATGCACAGGGGTGTAGTTTGATTCTCCAGCAGCTACCCGCTAGATGCACAGGGGTGTAGTTTGATTCTCCAGCAGCTACCCGCTAGATGCGTGGGGGTGTAGTTCTATTCTCCAACAGCTACCAGCTAGATGCGTTGGGGGTGTAGTTTGATTCTCCAGCAGCTACCCGCTAGATGTGTGAGGGGTGTAGTTTGATTCTCCAGCAGCTACCCTCTAGATGCGTGGGGGTGTAGTTTGATTCTCCAGCAGCTACCCGCTAGATGTGTGAGGGGTGTAGTTTGATTCTCCAGCAGCTACCCTCTAGATGCGTTGGGGGTGTAGTTTGATGCTCCAGCAGCTACCTGCTAGATGCGTTGGAGGTGTAGTTTGATGCTCCAGCAGCTACCCGCTAGATGCGTGGGGGTGTAGTTTGATTCTCCAGCAGCTACCCGCTAGATGCGTTGGGGGTGTAGTTTGATGCTCCAGCAGCTACCCGCTAGATGTGTGGGGAGTGTAGTTTGATGCTCTAGCAGCTACCCGCTAGATGTGTGGAGGTGTAGTTTGATTCTCCAGCAGCTACCCGCTAGATGTGTGAGGGGTGTAGTTTGATTCTCCAGCAGCTACCCTCTAGATGCGTGGGGGTGTAGTTTGATTCTCCAGCAGCAACGCGCTAGATGTGTGGGGGGTGTAGTTTGATTCTCCAGCAGCTACCCGCTAGATGTGTGGGGGGTGTAGTTTGATTCTCCAGCAGCTACCCTCTAGATGCGTTGGGGGTGTAGTTTGATTCTCCAGCAGCTACCCTCTAGATGCGTTGGGGGTGTAGTTTGATTCTCCAGCAGCTACCCGATAGATGTGTTGGTGGTGTAGTTTGATTCTCCAGCACCTACCCGCTAGATGCACAGGGGTGTAGTTTGATTCTCCAGCAGCTACCCGCTAGATGCACAGGGATGTAGTTTGATTCTCCAGCAGCTACCCTCTAGATGCGTTGGGGGTGTAGTTTGATTCTCCAGCAGCTACCCTCTAGATGCACAGGGGTGTAGTTTGATTCTCCAGCAGCTACCCGCTAGATGTGTGGGGGTGTAGTTTGATTCTCCAGCAGCTACCCGCTAGATGTGTGGGGGGTGTAGTTTGATTCTCCAGCAGCTACCCGCTAGATGTGTGGGGGTGTAGTTTGATTCTCCAGCAGCTACCCGCTAGATGTATGAGGGGTGTAGTTTGATTCTCCAGCAGCTACCCTTTAGATGCGTGGGGATGTAGTTTGATTCTCCAGCAGCTACCCGCTAGATGTGTGGGGGGTGTAGTTTGATTCTCCAGCAGCTACCCGCTAGATGTGTGGGGGGTGTAGTTTGATTCTCCAGCAGCTACCCTCTAGATGTGTGGGGGGTGGAGTTTGATTCTCCAGCAGCTACCTGCTAGATGCGTTGTGGGTGTAGTTTGATGCTCCAGCAGCTACCCGCTAGATGTGTGGGGGTGTAGTTTGATTCTCCAGCAGCTACCCTCTAGATGCGCAGGGGTGTAGTTTGATTCTCCAGCAGCTACCCGCTAGATGCGTTGGGGGTGTAGTTTGATGCTCCAGCAGCTACCCGCTAGATGCGTTGGAGGTGTAGTTTGATGCTCCAGCAGCTACCCTCTAGATGCGTTGGGGGTGTAGTTTGATTCTCCAGCAGCTACCCTCTAGATGCGTTGGGGGTGTAGTTTGATTCTCCAGCAGCTACCCGCTAGATGTGTTGGTGGTGTAGTTTGATTCTCCAGCACCTACCCGCTAGATGCACAGGGGTGTAGTTTGATTCTCCAGCAGCTACCCGCTAGATGCACAGGGGTGTAGTTTGATTCTCCAGCAGCTACCCTCTAGATGCGTTGGGGGTGTAGTTTGATTCTCCAGCAGCTACCCTCTAGATGCACAGGGGTGTAGTTTGATTCTCCAGCAGCTACCCGCTAGATGTGTGGGGGTGTAGTTTGATTCTCCAGCAGCTACCCGCTAGATGTGTGGGGGGTGTAGTTTGATGCTCCAGCAGCTACCCTCTAGATGTGTGGGGGTGTAGTTTGATTCTCCAGCAGCTACCCGCTAGATGCGTTGGGGTTGTAGTTTGATGCTCCAGCAGCTACGCTCTAGATGTGTGGGGGGGTGTAGTTTGATTCTTCAGCAGCTACCCACTAGATGCGTTGGGGTGTGTAGTTTGATTCTCCAGCAGCTACCCGCTAGATGCGTTGGGGGTGTAGTTTGATTCTCCAGCAGCTACCCTCTAGATGTGTGGGGGGGTGTAGTTTGATTCTTCAGCAGCTACCCGCTAGATGCGTTGGGGGTGTAGTTTGATTCTCCAGCAGCTACCCGCTAGATGTGTGGGGGGGGTGTAGTTTGATTCTTCAGCAGCTACCCGCTAGATGCGTTGGGGGTGTAGTTTGATTCTCCAGCAGCTACCCTCTAGATGTGTGGGGGGGTGTAGTTTGATTCTTCAGCAGCTACCCGCTAGATGCGTTGGGGGTGTAGTTTGATTCTCCAGCAGCTACCCTCTAGATGTGTGGGGGGGTGTAGTTTGATTCTTCAGCAGCTACCCGCTAGATGCGTTGGGGGTGTAGTTTGATTCTCCAGCAGCTACCCTCTAGATGTGTGGGGGGTGTAGTTTGATTCTCCAGCAGCTACCCGCTAGATGTGTGGGGGGGGTGTAGTTTGATTCTCCAGCAGCTACCCTCTAGATGTGTGGGGGGTGTAGTTTGATCCTCCAGCAGCTACCCGCTAGATGCGTTGGGGGTGTAGTTTGATTCTCCAGCAGCTACCCGCTAGATGTGTGGGGGTGTGGTTTGATTCTCCAGCAGCTACCTGCTAGATGCGTTGGGGGTGTAGTTTGATGCTCCAGCAGCTACCCGCTAGATGCGCAGGGGTGTAGTTTGATCCTCCAGCAGCTACCCGCTAGATGCGTTGGGGGTGTAATTTGATTCTCCAGCAGCTACCCGCTAGATGTGTGGGGGTGTAGTTTGATTCTCCAGCAGCTACCTGCTAGATGCGTTGGGGGTGAAGTTTGATGCTCCAGCAACTACCCGCTAGATGCGCAGGGGTGTAGTTTGATTCTCCAGCAGCAACCCGCTAGATGCGTTGGGGGTGTAGTTTGATGCTCCAGCAGCTACCCGCTAGATGCGTTGGAGGTGTAGTTTGATGCTCCAGCAGCTACCCGCTAGATGCACAGGGGTGTAGTTTGATTCTCCAGCAGCTACCCGCTAGATGCGTGGGGGTGTAGTTCTATTCTCCAACAGCTACCAGCTAGATGCGTTGTGGGTGTAGTTTGATTCTCCAGCAGCTACCCGCTAGATGTGTGAGGGGTGTAGTTTGATTCTCCAGCAGCTACCCTCTAGATGCGTGGGGGTGTAGTTTGATTCTCCAGCAGCTACCCGCTAGATGTGTGAGGGGTGTAGTTTGATTCTCCAGCAGCTACCCTCTAGATGCGTTGGGGGTGTAGTTTGATGCTCCAGCAGCTACCCGCTAGATGCGTTGGAGGTGTAGTTTGATGCTCCAGCAGCTACCCGCTAGATGCGTGGGGGTGTAGTTTGATTCTCCAGCAGCTACCCGCTAGATGCGTTGGGGGTGTAGTTTGATGCTCCAGCAGCTACCCGCTAGATGTGTGGGGAGTGTAGTTTGATGCTCTAGCAGCTACCCGCTAGATGTGTGGGGGTGTAGTTTGATTCTCCAGCAGCTACCCGCTAGATGTGTGAGGGGTGTAGTTTGATTCTCCAGCAGCTACCCTCTAGATGCGTGGGGGTGTAGTTTGATTCTCCAGCAGCAACCCGCTAGATGTGTGGGGGGTGTAGTTTGATTCTCCAGCAGCTACCCGCTAGATGTGTGGGGGGTGTAGTTTGATTCTCCAGCAGCTACCCTCTAGATGCGTTGGGGGTGTAGTTTGATTCTCCAGCAGCTACCCTCTAGATGCGTTGGGGGTGTAGTTTGATTCTCCAGCAGCTACCCGATAGATGTGTTGGTGGTGTAGTTTGATTCTCCAGCACCTACCCGCTAGATGCACAGGGGTGTAGTTTGTTTCTCCAGCAGCTACCCGCTAGATGCACAGGGATGTAGTTTGATTCTCCAGCAGCTACCCTCTAGATGCGTTGGGGGTGTAGTTTGATGCTCCAGCAGCTACCCGCTAGATGCGTTGGAGGTGTAGTTTGATGCTCCAGCAGCTACCCGCTAGATGCGTGGGGGTGTAGTTTGATTCTCCAGCAGCTACCCGCTAGATGCGTTGGGGGTGTAGTTTGATGCTCCAGCAGCTACCCGCTAGATGTGTGGGGAGTGTAGTTTGATGCTCTAGCAGCTACCCGCTAGATGTGTGGGGGTGTAGTTTGATTCTCCAGCAGCTACCCGCTAGATGTGTGAGGGGTGTAGTTTGATTCTCCAGCAGCTACCCTCTAGATGCGTGGGGGTGTAGTTTGATTCTCCAGCAGCAACCCGCTAGATGTGTGGGGGGTGTAGTTTGATTCTCCAGCAGCTACCCGCTAGATGTGTGGGGGGTGTAGTTTGATTCTCCAGCAGCTACCCTCTAGATGCGTTGGGGGTGTAGTTTGATTCTCCAGCAGCTACCCTCTAGATGCGTTGGGGGTGTAGTTTGATTCTCCAGCAGCTACCCGATAGATGTGTTGGTGGTGTAGTTTGATTCTCCAGCACCTACCCGCTAGATGCACAGGGGTGTAGTTTGTTTCTCCAGCAGCTACCCGCTAGATGCACAGGGATGTAGTTTGATTCTCCAGCAGCTACCCTCTAGATGCGTTGGGGGTGTAGTTTGATTCTCCAGCAGCTACCCTCTAGATGCACAGGGGTGTAGTTTGATTCTCCAGCAGCTACCCGCTAGATGTGTGGGGGTGTAGTTTGATTCTCCAGCAGCTACCCGCTAGATGTGTGGGGGGTGTAGTTTGATTCTCCAGCAGCTACCCGCTAGATGTGTGGGGGTGTAGTTTGGTTCTCCAGCAGCTACCCGCTAGATGTATGAGGGGTGTAGTTTGATTCTCCAGCAGCTACCCTCTAGATGCGTGGGGATGTAGTTTGATTCTCCAGCAGCTACCCGCTAGATGTGTGGGGGGTGTAGTTTGATTCTCCAGCAGCTACCCGCTAGATGTGTGGGGGGTGTAGTTTGATTCTCCAGCAGCTACCCTCTAGATGTGTGGGGGGTGGAGTTTGATTCTCCAGCAGCTACCTGCTAGATGCGTTGTGGGTGTAGTTTGATGCTCCAGCAGCTACCCGCTAGATGTGTGGGGGTGTAGTTTGATTCTCCAGCAGCTACCCTCTAGATGCGCAGGGGTGTAGTTTGATTCTCCAGCAGCTACCCGCTAGATGCGTTGGGGGTGTAGTTTGATGCTCCAGCAGCTACCCGCTAGATGCGTTGGAGGTGTAGTTTGATGCTCCAGCAGCTACCCTCTAGATGCGTTGGGGGTGTAGTTTGATTCTCCAGCAGCTACCCTCTAGATGCGTTGGGGGTGTAGTTTGATTCTCCAGCAGCTACCCGCTAGATGTGTTGGTGGTGTAGTTTGATTCTCCAGCACCTACCCGCTAGATGCACAGGGGTGTAGTTTGATTCTCCAGCAGCTACCCGCTAGATGCACAGGGGTGTAGTTTGATTCTCCAGCAGCTACCCTCTAGATGCGTTGGGGGTGTAGTTTGATTCTCCAGCAGCTACCCTCTAGATGCACAGGGGTGTAGTTTGATCCTCCAGCAGCTACCCGCTAGATGTGTGGGGGTGTAGTTTGATTCTCCAGCAGCTACCCGCTAGATGTGTGGGGGGTGTAGTTTGATGCTCCAGCAGCTACCCTCTAGATGTGTGGGGGTGTAGTTTGATTCTCCAGCAGCTACCCGCTAGATGTGTGAGGGGTGTAGTTTGATTCTCCAGCAGCTACCCGCTAGATGCGCAGGGGTGTAGTTTGATTCTCCAGCAGCTACCCGCTAGATGCGTTGGGGTTGTAGTTTGATGCTCCAGCAGCTACCCGCTAGATGCGTTGGAGGTGTAGTTTGATGCTCCAGCAGCTACCCTCTAGATGCGTTGGGGGTGTAGTTTGATTCTCCAGCAGCTACCCTCTAGATGCGTTGGGGGTGTAGTTTGATTCTCCAGCAGCTACCCGCTAGATGTGTTGGGGGTGTAGTTTGATTCTCCAGCACCTACCCGCTAGATGCACAGGGGTGTAGTTTGATTCTCCAGCAGCTACCCGCTAGATGCACAGGGGTGTAGTTTGATTCTCCAGCAGCTACCCTCTAGATGCGTTGGGGGTGTAGTTTGATTCTCCAGCAGCTACCCTCTAGATGCACAGGGGTGTAGTTTGATTCTCCAGCAGCTACCCGCTAGATGTGTGGGGGTGTAGTTTGATTCTCCAGCAGCTACCCGCTAGATGTGTGGGGGGTGTAGTTTGATGCTCCAGCAGCTACCCTCTAGATGTGTGGGGGTGTAGTTTGATTCTCCAGCAGCTACCCGCTAGATGTGTGAGGGGTGTAGTTTGATTCTCCAGAAGCTACCCTCTAGATGCGTGGGGGTGTAGTTTTATTCTCCAGCAGCAACCTTCTAGATGTGTGGGGGGTGTAGTTTGATTCTCCAGCAGCTACCCGCTAGATGTGTGGGGGTGTAGTTTGATTCTCCAGCAGCTACCCGCTAGATGTGTGGGGGGGTGTAGTTTGATTCTCCAGCAGCTACCCGCTAGATGTGTGGGGGGTGTAGTTTGATTCTCCAGCAGCTACCCTCTAGATGTGTGGGGGGTGGAGTTTGATTCTCCAGCAGCTACCCGCTAGATGTGTGGGGGGTGGAGTTTGATTCTCCAGCAGCTACCCGCTAGATGTGTGGGGGGTGTAGTTTGATTCTCCAGCAGCTACCCGCTAGATGTGTGGGGATGTAGTTTGATGCTCCAGCAGCTACCCGCTAGATGCACAGGGGTGTAGTTTGATGCTCCAGCAGCTACCCTCTGATGCGTTGGGGGTGTAATTTCATTCTCCAGCAGCTACCCGCTAGATGTGTGGGGGTGTAGTTTGATGCTCCAGCAGCTACCCGCTAGATGCACAGGGGTGTAGTTTGATGCTCCAGCAGCTACCCTCTGATGCGTTGGGGGTGTAGTTTGATTCTCCAGCAGCTACCCGCTAGATGTGTGGGGGTGTAGTTTGATGCTCCAGCAGCTACCCGCTAGATGCACAGGGGTGTAGTTTGATTCTCCAGCAGCTACCCACTAGATGCTTTGGGGGTGTAATTTGTTGCTCCAGCAGCTAGCCGCTAAGTGCGTTGGGGGTGTAGAGTGCTATAGGCTATGACACTTCCGGAAACAAATTGTTTGATGTGTTGATTTTCTTTTACACATGTTTTCATTTCTGTCTAGTAAATCAATAAATTGGTCTTCCTTTAAAAAGGGATAGATGTTTCTGACCATTAATTATTCAACAGCAGTATCAAATCAAAATCTAATTTATTTATAAAGCCCTTTTTACATCAGCAGATGTCACAAGGTGCTTATACAGAAACGCAGCCTAAATCCCTGTAGTGGCTTCCATTCCTCTTTACCGTAGCCACTGCCCAAGCCTGAAGCGGGGTTGTTTGGTACGCATACAGTCCACACTCAAGGTTTCCAAAAAGCCAAACATTCAATGTGATCCAGGGATATGGTGCAACAAAAATGTTTATTCTTTTTATATCTAACAGGAAAATTAATATCCAATCAACTTAAAACATAGGTTACTTGATATGGAAAATACACAATATGACCTGTCTGTATGTCTGTATGGTCAAAAAACTATACCGCTCCCGCGTCTAGCAAGGACTCCTCCCCCCGAAGGCCCAACTACCTGCTTTTATCCTAACACACTTACTGCAGGACAATGGGCAAGAGGGGGGGGACAAAACTAAGTTACACTAACAACAAATGAATACATCTCAATCAGGTAAATATAAATCATACAGGTACGTACCTAATATTTCATCATATACATTCATATTTACACAAATATACATGGAGCTCTGAATGTTCTGTCTTTTATACAAATATGTCCAAATAGGCTCTAACAATCCCCAAAGAGCAAGCAATGCAGATGTAGAAGCATGGTGGCTAGGATAAACAAGAGAAGAAATCTGGAGAGGAGCCTGTCACGTCCTGACCAGTAAAAGGGGTTATTTGTTATTGTAGTTTGGTCAGGGCGTGGCAGGGTTTTTTTTTCTCTGTGTTTTGGGGTTTTGGGGTTACATTCTATGTCCTTTTTTCTATGTTTGGTATTTCTTTGTTTTGGCCTGTGTTGTGTCTTTGGCATCATTAAAATGGAAGACATGTTTATCAAATAACTCTCTGTAATTATTATTACGCGATTAAACTGATCAATCGTGTAACTATAATTAACTAGGAGGTTGGGGCACCAAGGAAAATATTCACATTACAAAGTTATAATTTTCCTAATATAACTTCCAGATATTATAATATCTGATCGATTAGTCTCCTGATTAATGACGCATTAGTTTACCTCACGCCAGTCTCATTCCAAATGTCGTAAATTGTTGGTTATCTGCACGAACCCAGTCTTCACTATGAGTCATCCATACATCAATTGTCTTAAAATCATTTATTTACTAATCTAAGTAATTCACAGAAATGCATAACAAACAGTAGGTATCGTTACAAAGAAATGATAAAGGAATGTTCCCTAGTGGGCTAAACCGGCCTGGCGGCTTGTTAGACAAAAGGGGAGTGTAGGTCAGCTGAGAAGGCACTACAGAGTTGATAAATATTAACAATTGAAATGTTAATCCTTTGCACATGAACGCTCACTCATTCGGGAACAATTGCAATCAATATATATATTTACGCTCAGTGTGTCGTCGTGATCTTTGTAGGAGAGTTTGGTTCTGTTGGAGAGTTTTGTCCTCGCGTTCTCTCTCTCTCTCTCTTGGTTAGAATGGATATTTCAAAGTGACATTCATTAATATTGTTATAGAATAGATGTTTTCGACGGTTGTCGGTCTTCGCATTCAATGATACCGAATTCCTAGCTGCAGACTAGTAATTAACATCAAAGACTTGTTATTATTCTGTCGGTATCAATAGTCTAAGAGTTTAACCACGAGGAATGCATGGTCAACGAGGAATGCATGGTCAAACCTTCAGCCAACTCTAATGGAGGTCAGTTTGGTCTGGTGATAGAAACCCTGGGTGGGGGTTATATTCGGAATGACAGAAAAAGGCTGTTTCATGACGCCAGGTCCCGTCTGTTCACGGGAGCGTGCCGATGACTTGGTAAAACTTTAAAGAGAAAATACAATTCTCTCATATTAACATCTTACAAGATTCCCAACATATTCCAAATAGCTTTATCCTTATTCATTAATTTTATACAACCATTAGATGTAAGTCTCACAACTGAGGCTATGATATAAACAGAGCCATGGTAATGTCTCTCATGAGTTTCACAAAATTGTACCAAACGGACCAGTTTGTAGCTGGATTCTTCACCGATCTTTTATACCTTCTCCAGAACATAAATGTTGTTCAGTTCTCCAGTCCTGTGAGGTGGAAGAGTTCCTGGGTTCTTTCTATGAAGCCCACTCTCTCTGTATACTGTGGCCATGAGGCGGGACATTTTCTTAGGAATTTACGACCTCTCTCACAGGGCCTGAGTAGGGGGAGGTAGAGGGATGGTACATAGAAAACCCAAAGAGGGCAACGTCATGACACCTGGTATGGCTCTCAATCAGGGACAGCTGTACATCGTTGTTGCTGATTGGGAGCCATACTTAGGTAACCTGTTTTCCTTTGGGTTTTGTGGGTGATTAATTTCTGTTCAGTGTTTTAGGATACCTGACAGAACTGTTTGGCTGTCGTTTGTTTTTTCTTTGTGAAGTGCCTTTTCATCCAAAATAAAAGATGAGCACTCAACACGCTGCACCTTGGTCTACTCCATTCAACAGCCATTACAGAACCACCCACCACAAGAAGACCAAGCAACGTGGAGAGGAGGATTGGACTTGGGAGGAGATCCTGGATGGGACAGGACCCTGGACAACGCCTGGGGAGTATCACCGCCCGCCGGAGGAGATAGTGGTAGCGAAGGCAGAACGGCGTTTCTGGGAGGATCGGCTGGCACGGCAAGAGGAGGTTGAGAGGCAGCCCGAAAAAATGTTTTGGGGGGGGGGCACACGGGGAGATTGGTGGAGTGAGGCAATAGACCTGAGCAAACTCCCCGTGCTTACTGGAAGCAGCGTGGTACTGGTCAGGCACCGTGTTATGCGGTGAAGCGCACGGTGTCTCCAGTGCGCGCTCATAGCCCGGAGCGCTATAGGCCAGCCCCCCGCAAGTGCCATGCTAGAGTGGGCATCGAGCCAGGACGGGTTGTGCAGGCCGTGCGGTCCAGACCTCAAGTGCGTCTCCAGGTCCCGGTCTATCCTGTGCCTGCCTCCTGCATGTCTCCCCAGCCTGGTGAGTCCTGTGCCTGCGCCCAGTGCCAGGCCTCCTGCATGTCTCCCCAGCCTACATAGAATTAGGCATAATGATTATGGACCTAGATTGAGGGAAAAACTGTTCAGGTGTTTGAAAAATGTAAAAATAGCCCCTCCCCCTCCATCGTCACATACTATGTTCTCCTTCTAAAATAACAGGTACGTGGCGCCCCTGCCAGGACCCGTAGGTACTATATATAGGGAATAGGGTTCCATAGGGCTCTGGTCTAATCACTATATAGGGAATAGGGTTCCATAGGGCTCTGGTCTAAAGTACTGCACTATATATAGGGAATAGGGTTCCATAGGGTTCTGGTCTAAAGTAGTACACTATATATAGGGAATAGGGTTCCATAGGGCTCTGGTCTAAAGTAGTGCACTATATATAGGGAATAGGGTTCCATAGGGTTCTGGTCTAAAGTAGTACACTATATATAGGGAATAGGGTTCCATAGGGCTCTGGTCTAAAGTAGTGCACTATATAGGGAATAGGGTCCTATAGGGCTCTGGTCTAAAGTAGTGCACTATATAGGGAATAGGGCTCTGGTCTAAAGTAGTGCACTATATATAGGGAATAGGGTTCCATAGGGCTCTGGTCTAATCACTATATAGGGAATAGGGTTCCATAGGGCTCTGGTCTAATCACTATATAGGGAATAGGGTTCAATGAGGCTCTGGTCTAAAGTAGTGCACTATATAGGGAATAGGGTTCCATAGGGCTCTAGTCTAAAGTAGTGCACTATATAGGGAATAGGGTTCCATAGGGCTCTGGTCTAAAGTAGTGCACTATATAGGGAATAGGGTTCCATAGGGCTCTGGTCTAAAGTAGTACACTATATAGGGAATAGAGTTCCATAGGGCTCTGGTCTAAAGTAGTGTACTATATAGGGAATACGGTTCCACATTGGGACGTAAGCACATTTAACCCACTGACCAGGATAAACTGGTTAAACTCCAGTGTATTAAACTTAATGTAATAGACCTTGGATGGTGATATGATCATTAGAGAGAGAGAGAGAGAGAGAGAGAGAGAGAGACAGATATTCAATATCGTACTTTCCTTGTGTCATAATGGCTTTTTTAAACTGGGTGGTTCGAGCCCTGAATGCTGATTGGCTGACAACCATTGTATATCAGACCGTATACCACGGGTATGACAAACCAAGTCTTTTACTGATCTAATTACTTTGGTAACCAGTTTATAATAGCAATAAGGCACCTCAGGGGTCTGTGGTATATGGCCAATATACCACGGCTGAGGGCTGTATCCGGGAACTCCGCGTTGCGTCGTGCCTGGGAACAGCCCTTAGCCATGGTATATTGGCCATATACCACACCTCCTCGAACATTATTGCTTAAATATATTTCAATAAATAGTAATTTACATAATGTATCACCTGTAGTTTGTTTACATTGAGTAAGCATCCATTATTCTGGAAGCAACAGTCTTCCATGGTAGTACGGTAATAATCCCACTCTGAGGTAGTCTGTCGCAGACGTAGGTACCTGGCGAGAGAGACACAGGGATAGAAGGCTCGCTAGTGAAAGTCTACACGCGCAGTTGGCTGCCTTAGAATTCAATCTAAAAAAGGGGATTAAATACACTTGTTTTCCTGTCGATCGACACAACCTCAATCCACATTTTGTAAGTGAAAGGAAAACGTTGAAATGCATGACTACAAACTCCGCTAGCCCAAATGTTTCTTTCCTCTTCGGGTTTACACGTTGACTATTACTCATCGTAGTTGGTAGAGTAGCAGCGCAGGTCTGGATCCGATACACTGTTTATTTGATTTGATAAACGCTTAATTAATTCATCCGTGACAACAACAAACAGAAGTCAGTCACTGAAGTCCAAACGAATAAAGCCATTATGAAATCAAATGTAAGCCCATATTTAATGTCGTCGGATTCAAATGGCCAAGCATGGCTCAGATGGAGGCTTGGCTGGCAGCCATGTGCTCTGTATTCATCTCAGGTTTCCCCCTTGGCCGCCAGCGGTCATTGATTAGGTATTTACATGGGTTTGGATCGAAGGCACCAGTGCGACTTGACTGTGTGTGCGTGGCTGGGGTGATAAGCAGACAGAGGCAGGCAGCCTGCCTACCATTACATGGCTCAGTCAGGGGCTGTGTTGTCTAATTAGGTGACTGTGCCTAATTGAAAATCTTAATAAGCCTTTGATAGTACATTTAATAACAGTATGCATAGAACAAGGTTATACTGTATTTTGGGGGGGTATTTTAATAGGATCCCCATTAGCTGTTGCCAAAGCAGAAGCTACTCTTCCTGGGGTCCACACAAAACATGAAACTTACACAGAACATTAATAGACAAGAACAGCTCATCGACGGAACTACATCAATAGTCACTCCAGTGTTTAATTGCTATATTGTAATTAGTTCGCCACTACGGCCTATTTATTGCCTTACCTCCCTTATCCTACCTCATTTGCGTACACTGTATATATACTTTTTTCTCTATTGTGTTATTGACTGTATGTTTGTTTTACTCCATGTGTAACTGTGTGTTGTTGTTTGTGTCGAACTGCTTTACTTTATCTTGGCCAGGTCGCAGTTGTAAATGAGAACTTGTTCTCAACTAGCCTACCTGGTTAAATAAATGTGAAATAAAATAACAAATTAAATAAAACAAATGTATTTGAAAAAAAGGCACACGTAGCCTACATATCAATACCAATACATACACACAAACTACCTGGGTCAAATACGGCAAAGGTGTTGTGCCGTGAGGTCTTGCTTTATCTGTTTTCTGAAACCAGGTTTCCTGTTTATTTGAGCAATATGAGATGGAAGGGAGTTCCATGCAGTAATGGCTCTATATAATACTGTACACTTTCTTGAATTTGTTCTGGATTTGGGGACTGTGAAAAGACCCCTGGTGGCATGTCTGGTGGGATAAGTGTGTGTCAGAGCTGTGTGTAAGTTGATTATGCAGACAAAAGTCGGGAGCTGTCCTCCTGTTTCTAACCTGTCTAAACAAAGCAAAGATAAATAAAGGTGGAATTCAATTTGGTATTTTCAACACATGTTTATTATAAAAAGAAGTGATGCAGTCAGTCTCTCCTCAACTCTTAACCAAGAGAGACTGGCGTCCATAGTATTTATATCAGCCCTCTGATTACAATGAAAAGCAAAACGTGCCGCTCCATTCTGGGCCAGCTGCAGCATAAATACCAACGTAGCTCATCATATTTCTACTACTGTATATTGTACTTACACACCACATATTTATTATATGCTGAATTTTTGACATACAGTTGAAGTCGGAAGTTTAAATACACCTTAGCCAAATACGTTTAAACTCAGTTTTTCACAATTCCTGACATTTAATCCGAGTAACAATTCTCTGTCTAAGGTCAGTTGGGATCACCACTTTATTTTAAAGAATGTGAAATGTCAGAATAATAGTAGAGAGAATGATTTATTTCAGCTTTTATTTCTTTCATCACATTCTCAGTGTGTCAGAAGTTTACATACACTAAATTAGTATTTGGTAGCATTGCCTTTAAATTGTTTTACTTGGGTCAAACGTTTCAGGTGGCCTTCCATAAGCTTCCCACAATAAGTTGGGTGATTTGTAGCACATTCCTCCTGACAGAGCTGGTGTAACTGAGTCAGGTTTGTAGGCCTCCTTGCTCGCACACGCTTTTTCAGTTCTGCCCACAAATGTTCTACAGGATTGAGGTCAGGGATTTGTGATGGTCACTCCAATACCTTGACTTTGTTGTCCTTAAGCCATTTTGCAACAACTTTGGAAGTATGCTTGGGGTCATTGTCCATTTGGAAGACCCATTTGCAACCAAGCTTTAACTTCCTGACTGATGTTTTGAGATGTTGCTTCAATATATCTACATCATTTTCCTGCCTCATGATGCCATCTATTTTGTGAAGTGCACCAGTTCCTCCTGCAGCAAAGCATCCCCACAACATGATACTGCCACCCCCGTGCTTCACGGTTGGGATGGTGTTCTTCGGCTTGCAAGCCTCCCCTTTTTCTCCAAACATAAGATGGTCATTATAGCCAAACAGTTCTATTTTTGTGTCATCAGACCAGAGGATATTTATCCAAAAAGTATGCAAACTGTAGTCTGGCTTTTTTATGGTGGTTTTGGAGCAGTGGATTCTTGCTTGCTGAGCGGCCTTTCAGATTATGTCGATATAGGACTCGTTTTACTGTGGATATAGATACTTTGTTCCTGTTTCCTCCAGCATCTTCACAAGGTCCATTGCTGTTGTTCTGGGATTGATTTGTACTTTTCGCACCAAAGTACGTTCATCTCTAAGAGACAGAATGCGTCTCCTTCCTGAGCGGTATGACGGCTGCGTGGTCCCATGGTGTTTATGCTTGCTTACTATTGTTTGTACAGATGAACGTGGTACCTTCAGGCGTTTGAAAATTGCTCCCAAGAATGAATGAACCAGACTTGTGTCGGTCTACAATAATTTTTCAGAGGTCTTGGCTGATTTCTTTTGATTTTTCCATGATGTCAAGCAAAGAGGCACTGATTTTGAAGGTAGGCCTTGAAATACATCCACAGGTACACCTCCAATTGACTCAAATGATGTCAATTAGCCTATCAGAAGCTTCTAAAGCCATGACATTTTCTGGAATTTTCCAAGCTGTTTAAAGGCACAGTCAACTTAGTGTATGTAAACTTCTGACCCACTGGAATGTGATACAGTGAATTATAAGTGAAATAATCTGTCTGTAAACAATTGTTGGAAAAATTACTTGTGTTATGCACAAAGTAGATGTCCTAACCGACTTGCCAAAACTATAGTTTGTTAGCAAGAAATCTGTGGAGTGACTGAAAATGAGTTTTAATGACTTCAACCTAAGTGTATGTAAACTTCCAACTTCAACTATAGCATATACAGTGGCAAGAACCCTTTGGAAATACCTGGATTTCTACATAAATTGGTCATACAATTTGATCTGAACTTCATCTACAGTAGGTCACAACATTAGACAAACAGTCAGCTTAAAACTAATAACACACAAAAAATTATACGTCTTCATGTCTTTATTGAACACACCGTGTAAACATTCACAGTGCAGGGTGGGAAAAGTATGTCAACTCTTGTGTTTAATAACTGGTTGACCCTCCTTTGGCAGCAATAACCTCAACCAAACATGTTCTGTAGATGCGGATCAGACCTGCACAACGGTCAGGAGGAAATTTGGACCATTCCTCTTTACAAAACTGTTTCAGTTCAGCAATATTCTTGGGATGTCTGGTGTGAACCGCTCAAGGTCATGCCACAGCATCTCAAAATCGGGTTGAGGTCAGGACTCTGACTGGGCCACTCCAGAAGGCGTATTTTCTTCTGTTGAAGCCATTCTGTTGTTGATGTCTGGTGTGAACCACTCTCTTGTCATGCCAAGTAAATAAACAGATCTGTCACGTCCTGACCAGTAAAAGGGGTCATTTGTCATTGTAGTATGGTCAGGGCGTGTTGTTTTGGGCTTTGTTTGTTTGATGGGGATTTGTTCTAGTTTTCATTTTCTATGTTCATTTTCCATGTGTGGCCGAGTATGGTTTCCAATCATCGGCAGGTGTCTTTCGTTGTCTCTGATTGGAAGCCATACTTAGGCAGCCTGTTTTTTCCAGTGGGTTCTGGGTGGTTGGCCTTCCCTGTAGCTCAGTTGGTAGAGCATGGTGTTTGCAACGCCAGGGTTGTGGGTTTGATTCCCACGGGGGGCCAGCACAGGCAAAAAAAAATGTATGAAATGAATGAAATTGTATGAAATGTATGCATTCACTACTGTAAGTCGCTCTGGATAAGAGCGTCTGCTAAAAATGACTAAAAAAATAAATAAAAATGTTGTTTTTCGTGTAGTCATTGTCCTTACGGAACTGTTGTTTGGCATTTGTTTATTTGTTTAAGTGTTCACTCAAAATAAAAGGAAGATGAGCACTCAACACGCTGCCCTTTGGTCCAATCCTTTCGACGCCTGTGACAAGATCACTGATCATTTCAAGTCCCACCGTACCTTCTCCGCTGTGCAATCCTGTTTCTGGGCTGGTCATGGGTGCACCTCAGCCACATTCAAGGTCCTAAACGATATCATAACCGCCATTGATAAAAGACAGTACTGTGAAGCCATCTTCATCAACCTGGCCAAGGCTTTCAACTCTGTCAATCACCGTATTCTTATCGGCAGACTCAACAGCCTTGGTTTTTGAAATGACTGCCTCGCCTGGTTCACCAACTACTTCGCAGACAGAGTTCAGTGTGTCAAATCGGAGGGCCTGTTGTCCGAACCTCCGGCAGTCTCTATGTGGGTACCACAGGGTTCAATTCTCGGGCTGACTCTTTTCTCTGTATTTATCAATGATGTCGCTCTTGCTGCGGGTGATTCCCTGATCCACCTCTACAGAGACGACACCATTCTGTATACTTCTGGCCCTTCTTTGGACACTGTGTTAACTAACCTCCAAATGAGCTTCAATGTCATACAACTCTCCTTCCATGGCATCAGACTGCTCTTAAATGCTAGTAAAACCAAAAATCAAATCTAGAATCGGCATTCTATTTCGCAACAAAGCCTCCTACCCTCACGCCGCCAAACTTACCCTATCTATCACAGTGACATCCGTTTTGTCACCAAAGCCCCTTATGCCACCCACCACTGCGACCTGTATGCTCTAGTCGGCTGGCCCTCGCTTCGTATTCGTCGCCAGACCCACTGGCTCCAGGTCATCTATAAGTCTTTGCTAGGTAAAGCTCCACCTTATCTCAGCTCACTGGTCATGATAACAACACCCGTAACACGCACTCCAGCAGGTATATCTCACTGGTCATCCCCAAAGCCAACACCTCCTTTGGCTGCCTTTACTTCCAGTTCTCTGCTGCCAGTGACTGGAACGAATTGCAAAAATCACTGAAGCTGGAGACTTATATTTTCCCTCACTAACTTTAAACATTACCGATTGCTGCAGCTGTACATAGTCCATCTGTAAATAGCCCACCCAATCTACCTACCTCATCCCATATTGTTTTTATTTACTTTTCTGCTCGTTTGCACACCAGTATCTCTACTTGCACATCATCTGCTCATTTATCACTCCAGTTTTAATCTGCTCAATTCTAGTTAATTTGCTACTATGGCCTATTTATTGCCTACCTCCTCATGCCATTTGCACACACTGTATATAGACTTTATTTTTTTCTATTGTGTTATTGACTGTACGCTTGTTTATTCCATGTGTAACTCTGTGTTGTTTGTGGCGCACTGCTTTTCTTTATCTTGGCCAGGACGCAGTTGTAAATGAGAACATGTTCTCAACTAGCTTACCTGGTTAAATAAAGGTGAAATCATTTTTTTGGGGTTTAAAATGCCATAGCATCTCAATCGGGTTAAGTTCAGGACTCTGACTGGGCCACTCCAGAAGGCATATTTTTTTCTGTTGTAGCAATTATTTCTTAATTTACTTCTATGTTTTGGGTTGTTGTCCTGTTGCATCACCCAACTTCTGAGGTTCAATTGGCGAACAGATAGCCTAACATTCTCCTGCAAAATGTCTTGATAAACTTGGGAATTCCTTTTTTCCGTCAATGATAGCAAGCAGTCCAGGCCCTGAGGCAGCAAAGCTGCCCCAAACCATGATACTCCCTCCACCATACTTTACAGTTGGGATGAGGTTTTGATGTTGGTGTGATGTGCCTTTTTTCTCCACATATAGTTTTGTGTGTTCCTTCCAAACAAGTCAACTGTAGTTTCATCTGTCCAAATAATATTTTGCCAGTAGCGCTGTGGAACATCCATGTGCACTTTTGCAAACTTCAGACGTGCAGCAATGTTTTTTAGGACAGAGGTGGCTTCCTCTGTGGTGTCCTCCCATGAACACAATTCTTGTTTAGTGTTTTACATATCGTAGACTCATCAACAGAGATGTTAGCATGTTCCAGAGATTTCTGTAAGTCTTTAGCTCACACTCTAGGATTCTTCTTAACCTCATTGAGCATTCTGCGCTGTGCTCTTGCAGTCATCTTTGCAGGATGGCCACTCCTAAGGAGAGTTGCAACAGTGCTGAACTTTCTCCATTTATAGACAATTTGTCTTACCGTGGACTGATGAACATCAAGGATTTTAGAGATACTTCTGTAACCCTTTCCAGATTTATGCAAGTCAACAATTCTTGATCTTAGGTCTTCTGAGATGTATTTTGTTCGAGGTGTGGTTCACATCAGGCAATGCTTCTTGTGAATAGCAAACTCACATTTTGTGAGTGTTTTTTTATAGGGCAGGGCAGCTCTAACCAACATCTCCAATCTCCTCTCACTGATTCGACTCCAGGTTAGCTGACTCCTGACTCCAATTAGCTTTTGGAGAAGTCATTAGCTTAGAGGTTCACATGCTTTTTCCAACCTACACTGTGAATGTTTAAATTATGTATTCAGTATAGACAAGAAAAATACAATAGTTTGTGTGTTATTAGTTTAAGCACACTGTGTTTGTATATTGTTGTGACTTAGATGAAGATCAGATAAAATTTGATGACCAATTATGCAGAAATCCAAGTAATTCCAAAGGGTTCACATACTTTTTCTTGCCACTGTACATACTGCTGTACATGTCATTCTTAACTGATCTTGAGTAAATTATCCCAGTGTACATATGTATAGATTGCATTTGATTACTGCTAGTTTTATTTGAGTTGTTAATCATATTTGTCCCACCATTCTTGATTATTTTATTTTCTGTATTATAATTGTTCCTACATTTTAATTGTTTAACATTTTACTGCATTGTTACGAGCTAGTAACATAAGCATTTTACTGCATTGTTAGTGTTACGAGGAGCGGAGCAGGTGAACCCAAGAGCAGACTATGATGAGGAGATTGGGATAAGGTATCCAAGGCATTTATTGAAAAGGAAGGGAAAGATGGGGTGCAGGCCAGGGGAAGCTTGGGCAGGTTACAGGAAGCCAGGTTCGAAGGCTGAGGCTAGAGCGAGGGGAGTTGGGGCTGGGTAAGCAGGTCCGGAGCGGAATCCAAGGAAGCAGTGGAGTGGGGGTTAGGGGCAGGGTGTCAAGACTGACGGGGACCAGAGTCAAAGCGGATAGAACTGTAGCGGAGAGAAAACAGCGCCAGGCAAGGAAAACCGGGCACAACATGAAAACAGGATCTATGCATGAGCCAATGGCTAAAACACAGACAGACTGAGCAGAGGCCTACGATCTGGCAGCGTGGAAGTGGCAGGGCTGAGTATTTGTAGAGTTCTTGATTATGGAACAGTTTGCAGCTGGTGGGGATCTGCTCTGACTCCAGCACACCTGTCTCCGCCCACACAATCACACAGAGAGAGAGAGAGAGAGAGAGAGAGAGAGAGAGAGAGAGAGAGAGAGAGAGAGAGAGAGAGAGAGAGAGAGAGAGAGAGAGAGAGAGAGAGAGAGAGAGAGAGAGAGAGAGAGAGAGAGAGAGAGAGAGAGAGAGAGAGAGAGAGAGAGAGAGAGAGAGAGAGAGAGAGAGAGAGAGAGAGCTGGGAGACAAAGGATGAGCAGTAGAAAGCGTGGCAGGAGCAGATGTAACAGTTAGACAGCTAGTAACGTAAGCATTTTATCGCGCCCACTATAACACCTGCTTAACTGTGTGTGCGACCAATAATCTCCTATTGTGTATTGCAAAATGGAGAAATATACAAATGTCTTCTTAGTGTAATGCAAAGACTGTCCCCATCCACCTACAACATCCAAAAAAAAGCACGTCAGGTCTCCAACTGATTTAATTTAGGACGTCAATCACTTACATTTTAGCAGACATTCTTATCCAGAGCAATTTACATTTTCATACTTTTCTCATACTGGTACCCTGTGGGGATCGAACCCACAAAGCTAGTGCCATGCTCTACACGGGACTAAACATCATTGAAAACATAAGAATGTAAAAAAGATTCACCAGTGATGTACATCTTAGATATCAGTTAACTGACAATCACGTTGTCCTTAATCTACACGTAAATCATCTTTACCATCCATCTTCTCAGAAAATGACAAGAAAATATACTGCTTGAAGTGATCATCTCTAGCTCTCTACTCCAAGAGCAGTAGCAACCTAAACACACAACCCCAACCACACAGTTATACAGCCCCATCCATACAGCCCCATCCATTCAGCCCCAGCCATAGAGCCCCAGCCATACAGCTCCAACAATACAGCCCCATCCATACAGCCCCAACCATACAGCCCCAACCATACAGCCCCAACCATACAGACCCAACCATACAGACCCAGTCATACATCCATAAAGCCCCAACCATACAGCCCCAACTATACAGCCCCATCCATACAGCCCCAACCATACAGACCC
Organism: Salmo salar; assembly: GCF_965601325.2. Lineage (NCBI taxonomy): Eukaryota > Metazoa > Chordata > Actinopteri > Salmoniformes > Salmonidae > Salmo > Salmo salar. Next base: position 111,400,636 of record NC_138303.1, on the reverse strand, counting down.
AGTCATACATCCATAAAGCCCCAACCATACAGCCCCAACCATACAGCCCCATCCATACAGCCCCAACCATACAGACCCAGTCATACATCCATAAAGCCCCAACCATACAGTCCCAACCATATAGTCCCAGCCATACAGCCCAGTCATACAGCCCCATCCATACAGCCCCAACCATACAACCCCATCAATACAGCCCCAACCATACAGACCCAGTCATACATCCATAAAGCCCCAACCATACAGTCCCAACCATATAGTCCCAGCCATACAGCCCCAGTCAGAAAGCCCCAACACTCCCAACTATACAGTCCCAGCCATATGGCCCCAACCCTCCCATCAATACAGCCCCATCAATACAGCCCCAGCAATAAAGCCCCAACCCTCCCAGCCATATAGCCCAAGCCATATAGCCCCATTCATACAGCCCCAGCTATATAGCCCCAGCTCTCCCAGCCATACAACCCAAGCCATACAGCCCCAACCATGCAGCCATACAGCCCCAGCCATACAGCCCCAGCCATACAGCCGCAACCATACAGCCCCAACCATACAGCCCCAACCATACAGCCCCAGCCATACAGCCCCAACCATTCAACCCCAGCCATACAGCCCCAGCCATACAGCCCCAACCATTCAGCCGCACAGCCCCAACCATACAGCCCCAGCCATACAGCCTTACAGCCCCAGCCATAGAGCCATAGAGCCCCAGCAATACAGCCTCAGCCATAGACCCCCAACTATACAACCCCATTCATACAGCCATACAGCCCCAACCTTACAGCCCCAGACATACAGCCATACAGCTATACAGCCCCAGCAATACAGCCCCAGCCATAGAGCCCCAACCATACAGCCCCCAGCTATACAGCCCCAGCAATACAGCCTCAGCCATAGCGCCCCAACCATACAGCCCCAACCTTACAGCCCCAGCCATACAGCCCCAGCCATACAGCCCCAAAAATACCGCCCCAGCCATACAGCCCCAGCCATACAGCCCCAGCCATACAGCCCCAAGCATACAGCCCCAGCCATACAGCCCCAACTGTACAGCCCCATTCATACAGCCATACAGCTATACAGACTCAGCAATACAGACCCAACCATGCAGCACAAAACATAGAGCCATATAGACATACAGCCCAAGAAGTCAGCCCCAGCCATCCAACCCCAACCATACAGCCCTAACCAGACAGGCCCAGCCATCAAGCCCTAGCCATACAGTCCCAACCATACAGCCATACAGCCCCAACCACACAGCCCCAGCCATACGGCCACAGAGCCACACAGCAAACCAGAACCAACCATACATCCCCAGCCATAGAGCCCAGCCACGCAGCCCCAGCCATGCAGCCAACAACCATACAGCCCCAGCCATACAGACTTACAGCCCCAGCCAAAAAGACCCAACCATGCATCTATACAGCCCCAGCCATACAGCTCCAACCCTCCTAACCATACAGCTCCAGCCCTCCTATCCATACAAACCCAATCCCTCCTATCCATACAGCCCCAACCCCCCTAACCATACAGCCCCAACCCCAATAGCCATTCAGACCCAACCGTCCCTATCCATACAGCCCCAACCCTCCTAACCATACAGCCCCAACCCTCCTAACCATATAGCCCCAACCCCAATAGCCATTCAGACCCAACCGTCCCTATCCATACAGCCCCAACCCTCCTAACCATACAGCCCCAACCCTCCTATCCATACAGCCCCAACCCTCCTAACCATACAGCCCCAACCCTCCTAACCATACAGCCCCAACCCTCCTAACCATACAGCCCCAACCCCAATAGCCATTCAGACCCAACCGTCCCTATCCATACAGCCCCAACCCTCCTAACCATACAGCCCCAACCCTCCTAACCATACAGCCCCAACCCTCCTAACCATATAGCCCCAACCCTCCAACCATACAGCCCCAACCCTCCTAACCATTCAGCCCCAACCCTCCTAACCATTCAGCCCCAACCCTCCTAACCACTCAGCCCCAACCCTCCTAACCACTCAGCCCCAACCCTCCTAACCACTCAGCCCCAACCCTCCTAACCATACAGCCTCAACCCTCCTAACCACTCAGCCCCAACCCTACTAACCATACAGCCCAACCCTCCTAACCATTCAGCCCCAACCCTCCCAACCACTCAGCCCCAACCCTCCTAACCATTCAGCCCCAACCCTCCTAACCATACAGCCTCAACCCTCCTAACCACTCAGCCCCAACCCTCCTAACCACTCAGCCCCAACCCTACTAACCATACAGCCCCAACCCTCCAACCATACAGCCCCAACCCTACTAACCATACAGCCCCAACCCTCCTAACCAAACAGACCCAACCCTTCCAGCCATACTGCCCCAGCTATACAGCCCCAACCCTACTAACCATTCAGCCCCAACCCTCCTAACCATACAGCCCCAACCCTCCAACCATACAGCCCCAACCCTACTAACCATACAGCCCCAACCCTCCTAACCATACAGCCCCAACCCTCCCAGCCATACAGCCCCAACCCTCCAACCATTCAGCCCCAACCCTCCTAACCATTCAGCCTCAACCCTCCTAACCACTCAGCCCCAACCCTCCTAACCACTCAGCCCCAACCCTACTAACCATACAGCCCCAACCCTCCTAACCATTCAGCCCCAACCCTCCTAACCATTCAGCCCCAACCCTCCTAACCATTCAGCCCCAACCCTCCTAACCACTCAGCCCCAACCCTCCTAACCACTCAGCCCCAACCCTACTAACCATACAGCCCCAACCCTCCTAACCATTCAGCCCCAACCCTCCTAACCATACAGCTTCAACCCTCCTAACCAAACAGACCCAACCCTTCCAGCCATACAGCCCCAACCCTCCTAACCATTCAGCCCCAACCCTACTAACCATACAGCCCCAACCCTCCTAACCATACAGACCCAACCCTTCCAGCCATACTGCCCCAGCTATACAGCCCCAACCCTACTAACCATTCAGCCCCAACCCTCCTAAGCATACAGCCCCAACCCTCCAACCATACAGCCCCAACCCTCCAACCATACAGCCCCAACCCTACTAACCATACAGCCCCAACCCTCCTAACCATACAGACCCAACCCTTCCAGCCATACTGCCCCAGCCATACAGCCCCAACAGTCCTAACCATACAGCCCCAAACCTCCCAGCCATGCAGCAACAGCCATACAGCCCCAACCCTCCTAACCATTCAGCCCCAACCCTCCCAGCCATACAGCCCCAACCCTCATAACCATACAGCTCCAACCCTCCTAACAATACAGCCCCATCCCTCCTAAACATACAGCCCCAACCCTCCTAACCATACAGCCCCAACCCTCCCAGCCATACAGCCCCAACCCTCCCAGCCATACAGCCCCAACCCTCATAACCACACAGCCCCAACCCTCCTAACCATACAGCCCCAACCCTCCCAGCCATACAGCCCCAACCCTCCCAGCCATACAGCCCCAACCCTCATAACCACACAGCCCCAACCCTCCTAAACATACAGCCCCAGCCCTCCTAGCCCTCAGTATAACATTGTGTGCTGTTTCTTATGAGACCTGCCTGCTAATACAAAGCCTCAATATCCCCAGAGAGAGGTGATATGCTTGGCTATAGGCTGAGGAGACCCCTGGTTTAAAGGATCAGGTAATGACACAGCCAACAGGTCTTCCTGTTTCCCCTTCAAAGGTTCTGTGGCACTTTCCTCTGAAGACAATTTATAGTAAATAGCGGTAGTGTAACGATGCTTTAAGAATTGCTACTGTACAGAGGAATCGTTGCATTTTCATAATGTTTTATACACATATCTCAGTGTGCAATTTTCCCTTCATTTAGACAGAAAGAAATGTAATCATTTAATTTCCCTCTCTGACCATCGCTGCCTTTCATGTTAACGCTGACGGAGGGAACAACATTCTTCTTTTATAAATGAAGAGGGGACAGAGGAAAGAGAAAGAGAGGGGATTTGAAGGAGTGATGGATGGTGCTAAATACAGGGAAATTCTTATTTCTTGTTTGTTTCACAATAAAAAATATGTTGCATCTTGAAAGTTGTAGTCTCGTTGTGTAAATCAAATGATACAAACACCCCAAAAAAAATCAATTTTATTTCCAGGTTTTAATAAGGCAACAAAATAGGAAAAATTGCCAAGTGGGGTGAATACTTTCGCAAGCCACTGTACTCAGTTTACACTCGGACTGCTTTAATCAAGCTTTAATCTGCTTCCTGCAGATGCACCCTTCTTGCTAATCCAGAGGAGCAAGTATTAATTCTGCTGTACTAGCAGGTCAAACAAACAACTAAAATTAACGAGTCACTCAGAAAAACGAATCATGACTCTTGAGTCAGTAAAACAGAATACTTAAAAGAACTATTCCCTCGCAAACTGCACATCACTACTGATCAACAACAACAACGAGACAGCCTACTGGGAGGAGGTGAAAGCCCCGGCGGACTGGTGCCAGGAAAATAGCCTCTCCCTCAACAAAACGAAGGAGCTGATTGTGGACTACAGGAGATAGAAGAAGAGAACACCCCAAACCACTTCGACGGAGCCGCAGCAGAGAGGGTCTGTTCACTCGGCTGCCATCTGAAAGACCGAGACAGTACAGGTGCATCAGAGACAAGACAGAGAGACTTAAAAAAATCTTATATCACCAGACATTCAGACTGTTGAACATCTTCTAATACCATCAGACTGTTTAACATCTTCTAATACCATCAGACTGTTGAACAGCTTCTATTACCATCAGACTGTTGAACAGCTTCTATTACCATCAGACTGTTGAACAGCTTCTATCACCAGACCATCAGACTGTTAACAGCTTCTATTACCATCAGACTGTTGACCAGCTTCTATTACCATCAGACTGTTGAACAGCTTCTATTACCATCAGACTGTTGACCAGCTTCTATTACCATCAGACTGTTGAACAGCTTCTATTACCATCAGACTGTTGACCAGCTTCTATTACCATCAGACTGTTGACCAGCTTGTATTACCAGACCATCAGACTGTTGACCAGCTTCTATTACCAGACCATCAGACTGTTGACCAGCTTCTATTAGCATCAGACTGTTGACCAGCTTCTATTACCATCAGACTGTTGAACAGCTTCTATCACCAGACCATCAGACTGTTGACCAGCTTCTATTAGCATCAGACTGTTGACCAGCTTCTATTACCATCAGACTGTTGAACAGCTTCTATTACCACCAGACTGTTGAACAGCTTCTATTACCATCAGACTGTTGAACAGCTTCTATTACCATCAGACTGAACCTACCAGGTATTACCATCAGACTGTTGACCAGCTTCCATTAGCATCAGACTGTTGAACAGCCATCGTTAGCCTTCTACCAGGTGATACACATTCCTTCACACAAAACACACACACACACAAGCTGTCACACACACACACACACACACACATCCTACTCACATACACACACAGCCAATGCTGCTGTGCAATGCTATAGACATGTTGACACACTGTACTCTTCCCATTTCACACTGTGTGTTTTAATACCTTATTCTCAACATAGCTCATTCTAATATTTATAATACTGTACTTTTTTTTTTTTTACACTGTTTATACACACTACATATTTATTATATACTGGATTCTTGACATAGCTCACTCTAATATATATGCTGCTGTACATGTCATTCTTAGTTATCTACTGCTGTACATATCATTCTTAGTATATCTACTGCTGTACATATCATTCCTAGTACATCTACTGCTGTACATATCATTCTTAGTACATCTACTGCTGTACATATCATTCTTAGTATATCTACTGCTGTACATATCATTCTTAGTATATCTACTGCTGTACATATCATTCTTAGTACATCTACTGCTGTACATATCATTCTTAGTATATCTACTGCTGTACATATCATTCCTAGTACATCTACTGCTGTACATATCATTCTTAGTACATCTACTGCTGTACATATCATTCTTAGTATATCTACTGCTGTACATATCATTCTTAGTATATCTACTGCTGTACATATCATTCTTAGTACATCTACTGCTGTACATATCATTCTTGGTATATCTACTGCTGTACATATCATTCCTAGTATATCTACTGCTGTACATATCATTCTAGTACATCTACTGCTGTACATATCATTCCTAGTATATCTACTGCTGTACATATCATTCTTAGTATATCTACTGCTGTACATATCATTCTTAGTATATCTTGTGTAAATTCATCCAGTGTACATACTATATGTATCAATTGCATTTGGATTAATGTTACAGTGCTATGTGGATTAATGTTACAGTGCTATGTGGATTAATGTTACAGTGCTATGTGGATTAATGTTACAGTGCTATTTGGATTAACGTTACAGTGCTATTTGGATTAACGTTACAGTGCTATTTGGATTAACGTTACAGTGCTATGTGGATTAACGTTACAGTGCTATGTGGATTAATGTTACAGTGCTATGTGGATTAATGTTACAGTGCTATGTGGATTAACGTTACAGTGCTATTTGGATTAACGTTACAGTGCTATGTGGATTAATGTTACAGTGCTATGTGGATTAATGTTACAGTGCTATGTGGATTAACGTTACAGTGCTATGTGGATTAACATTACAGTGCTATTTGGATTAACGTTACAGTGCTATTTGGATTAACGTTACAGTGCTATGTGGATTAATGTTACAGTGCTATGTGGATTAATGTTACAGTGCTATGTGGATTAATGTTACAGTGCTATGTGGATTAACGTTACAGTGCTATGTGGATTAACGTTACAGTGCTATGTGGATTAATGTTACAGTGCTATGTGGATTAATGTTACAGTGCTATGTGGATTAATGTTACAGTGCTATGTGGATTAACGTTACAGTGCTATTTGGATTAACGTTACAGTGCTATTTGGATTAACGTTACAGTGCTATGTGGATTAATGTTACAGTGCTATGTGGATTAATGTTACAGTGCTATGTGGATTAATGTTACAGTGCTATGTGGATTAACGTTACAGTACTATGTGGATTAACGTTACAGTGCTATGTGGATTAACGTTACAGTGCTATGTGGATTAACGTTACAGTGCTATGTGGATTAATGTTACAGTGCTATGTGGATTAACGTTACAGTGCTAAATGGATTAACGTTACAGTGCTATGTGGATTAATGTTACAGTGCTATGTGGATTAACGTTACAGTGCTATTTGGATTAATGTTACAGTGCTATTTGGATTAACGTTACAGTGCTATGTGGATTAACGTTACAGTGCTATTTGGATTAACGTTACAGTGCTATTTGGATTAACGTTACAGTGCTATGTGGATTAACGTTACAGTGCTATTTGGATTAACGTTACAGTGCTATTTGGATTAACGTTACAGTGCTATGTGGATTAATGTTACAGTGCTATGTGGATTAATGTTACAGTGCTATGTGGATTAACGTTACAGTGCTATGTGGATTAACGTTACAGTGCTATGTGGATTAACGTTACAGTGCTATGTGGATTAACGTTACAGTGCTATGTGGATTAATGTTACAGTGCTATGTGGATTAATGTTACAGTGCTATGTGGATTAATGTTACAGTGCTATGTGGATTAACGTTACAGTGCTATGTGGATTAATGTTACAGTGTTATGTGGATTAACGTTACAGTGCTATGTGGATTAATGTTACAGTGCTATGTGGATTAACGTTACAGTGCTATGTGGATTAACGTTACAGTGCTATGTGGATTAATGTTACAGTGCTATGTGGATTAATGTTACAGTGCTATTTGGGTTGTCAATTTGATTCACTCCAATGTTTCTATAATTTTGTTGTTGTGTTTTTTTTATCATTAATTGTGTACTTGATTGACATTTTACTGGATTGTCAGGAGCTAGTAACATAAGCATTCCGCTGTACCCACTATAACATCAGCTAACCAATCAACTTTGATTTGTCTTGGATCCTGTTGGTCCGAGACCCGATACTCCAATACCGCAGAGTGAACGGTCCGTTGCTCGGGTGACTGGAATAATTGAAAATCTTTCGGGACCTTCTTCAGAGATCGCCTGTCTCCAGTTGGAGGTTTTAGGAAAGTCTCTTCATTTAAAAGGTTCTGCTTTGTTATCTAGATACAATCAGACACACTCAGTCAGAGCCAGCCGCAGAGCTTGTTTACCTCAGATTAAGTGGTTTGTTTTGTTCAGTGACTAGAGTCATGTATAAGCGGGACGTTAAAGGTACGATTGGAGAAGAATGGATTTGCATTTGGATACAAACACTAACACAACTTTTAAAGCGCTACTGTGTAATTAATGAAGCCAGACGTTTTTTTTGTTTTTTTTGTAAAAATGTTCTTTCTCTGCATTTCTTCCAGTAGTCTGCATGCTTCATCAGCGGGAATGTTTTTGAATGTTATCGTTTTGGGTGAATTAGATTTTTCATTCTTTCATAAAATATTTCAGCCGAGCAATTGGGCACAAAGGAGGTTTCTGGCAGTTTATTACTGTCATAACCGTCATTGTATGTAGACCAAAACGCAGCTGGTATGTGAATGCTCATCTTCCTTTTATTGAAGAAAAAACAAAACAAAACACTTACACCAAAACAAACCGACGAAGACAGTCCTGTAAGGTGCTCAGACTATACACAGAAACAACCACCCACAAACACAAGAGAAAATAAACCCACCTAAATATGGCCTCCAATTAGAAGCAACGACAACCAGCTGCTTCTAATTGGAGGTCGTTCCCAAAACTAACATAGATATAGAAAAACTAGAAAACCCACAAAGAAATAGAAAACATAGAACATAAACCAAAAACCCCGAAACACACTAAACAAACACCCCCTGCCACGCCCTGACCAAACTACAATAACAAATAACCCCTTTTACTGGTCAGGACGTGACAATTACAATACACAATGTACACTTTGGTCTGAAACTACTGACACCGTTGATAAAGATGAGAAAAAAAGAACTGTATGAAATAAAATTCTGCCGTACTGTGGCATTCGGAAAGTATTCAGACTCTTTCCCATTTTCCCACATTTTGTTACATTACAGCCTTATTCTTAAATTGATTAAGGGTGCATTCGTAAATTCATTTTGGCTATCTACTCCGTTTTCAGAACACTATAGCTCTGAGTTTGCAAGAGGGCAGAATGACTGACGAATTTACGGACGCTCAACACCTGTTGAATATGGCCGGTGTCAGTAAATGTCGGCAAAAAAGCCTAATTAAATTGTTGCCAGCAGCCCTGTTACAGTTACCAACGCTTTGGATTACGTGAAAACAGCCTTACCAGCTCGGCTAATTTAATTACATTTTATTTTACCGTTATTTTACCAGGTAAGTTGACTGAGAACACATTCTCATTTACAGCAACAACCTGGGGAATAGTTTCAGGGGAGAGGAGGGGGATGAATGAGCCAATTGTAAGCTGGGGATGATTAGGTGGCCGTGATGGTATGAGGGCCAGATTGGGAATTTAGCCAGGACACCGGGGTTAACACCCTACTCTTATGATAAGTGCAATGGGATCTTTAATGACCTCAGAGAGTCAGGACACCCGTTTAACGTCCCATCTGAAAGACGGCAACCTACACAGGGCAATGTCCCCAATCACTGCCATGGGGCATTTTATTAGACCAGAGGAAATAGTGCCTCCTACTGGCCCTCCAACACCACTAACATGACTAAAATGGTCAGAGTGAGGTGTTCTCTCATTTGTGTCTGGAAGACAGGATTGTGTCCAGGCACAGATCTGGGGAAGGGTACCAAAACCTTCCTGCAGCATTGAAGGTCCCCAAGAACACAGAGGCCTCCATCATTTTAAATGGAAGAAGTTTGGAACCACCAAGGCACTTCCTAGAGCTGGCCACCAGGCCAAACTGAGCAATCGGGAGAGATGGGCATTGGTCAGTGCTCCAGAGCTCCAGAGTTCCTCTGTGGAGATGGAAGAACCTTCCAGAAGGACAACCATCTCTGCAGCACTCCACCAATCAGGCCTTTCTGGTAGAGTGGCCAGACGGAAGCCACTCCTCAGTAAAAGGCACGACAGCTCACTTGAAGTTTACCAAAAGGCACCTAAAGGACTCATAGACCATGAGAAACAAGATTTTCTGGTCTGATGAAACCAAGATTGAACTCTTTTGCCTGAATGCCAAGCTTCAGGTCTGGAGGAAACCTGACACAATCCCCACAGTGAAGCATGGTGGTGGCAGCATCATGTTGTGGGGATGTTTTTCAACACAGAGACTGGGAGACTAGTCAGGATCGAGGGAAAGATGAACAGATTAAAGAACAAAGAGATACTTGATGAAAACCTGCTCCAGAGCGCTCAGGACCTCAGACTGGGGCGAAGGTTCACCTTCCAACAGAACAATGACCCTAAGCACACAGCCAAGACAACACAGGAGTGGCTTCGGGACAAGTCTGAATTCTTTCCGAATGCTCTGTATATTGTATTCTCAAAACATTTGGGAAATTGCATTATTTTATACTATTACAATTGCGCAGAGAAAGAGAGTTGTTATAACAAGTAATAAATACAAATCTAAAAAACGTAGGGGTCAAAGTTATTGACAACCCTGTTTTCAATACCTTTTAATACTTCACCTTGCGAGTATAACGAGTTGGAGAACACATTGGGAGGGATCATGATCATTCCTCCATGTAGAATCCTTTCAGATCCTTCGTCTGTGCTATGGACTGCTGGTTTTCAATGGGTTTCAAGTCCTGAGACTGAAATGGCCATTACAAAATGTTTATTTTGTGGCCAATTAACCATTTCTTTGTGGATTTTGATGTGTTTGCTTTGGGTTATCGTCTTCCTGGAAGATTCACTTGCGGCCAAGTTTCAGCCTCCTGGCAGAGGAAACCAGGATTTTGGCTGAAATGTCCTGGTACTGGGTAAAGTTCATGATGCCGTTGACATTAGCCAGGGCCCTAGGACCAGTTCAAGCAAAATAGCCCCATAGATCCACCACCATATTCTCAAACAGTTCACAGGTTCTGACTTTACTGTAAACTGCTGTAATGAAATGAAATGGACCCAAGGCCCTCATCAGCAGCAGAGGCAAGCAGGACTATGTATGGGTGTATTAATAGTGAAATTAAAATAGTTATTAAAAACGGATTTTATAAACTGCAGAAAGCTTCCTATCTACATACATAGCTTTACAAACAGGCTAATTTCATTAGCGTAAGCCAGTACTGGCTCATTACATTAGCTAGATATAATATATTTTTGCTCTCCTACACGTTTACCATGACGGTCTTCTCTACTCCTACACGTTTATCATGAATGTCTTCTCTACTCCTACACGTTTATCATGAATGTCTTCTCTACTCCTACACGTTCATAATGAATGTCTTCTCTACTCCTACACGTATATCATGAATGTCTTCTCTACTCCTACACGTATATCATGAATGTCACCTCTACTCCTACACGTTCATAATGAATGTCTTCTCTACTCCTACACGTTTATCATGAATGTCTTCTCTACTCCTACACGTTCATAATGAATGTCTTCTCTACTCCTACACGTTCATAATGAATGTCTTCTCTACTCCTACACGTATATCATGAATGTCACCTCTACTCCTACACGTTCATAATGAATGTCTTCTCTACTCCTACACCATCATCATGAATGTCACCTCTACTCCTACACGTTCATCATGAATGTCTTCTCTACTCCTACACGTTCATAATGAATGTCTTCTCTACTCCTACACGTATATCATGAATGTCACCTCTACTCCTACACGTTCATCATGAATGTCTTCTCTACTCCTACACGTTCATAATGAATGTCTTCTCTACTCCTACACGTATATCATGAATGTCACCTCTACTCCTACACGTTCATCATGAATGTCTTCTCTACTCCTACACGTTCATAATGAATTTCTTCTCTACTCCTACACGTATATCATGAATGTCACCTCTACTCCTACACGTTCATCATGAATGTCTTCTCTACTCCTACACGTTCATAATGAATGTCTTCTCTACTCCTACACGTATATCATGAATGTCACCTCTACTCCTACACGTTCATCATGAATGTCTTCTCTACTCCTACACGTTTATCATGAATGTCTTCTCTACTCCTACAAACATATTTTTTTCCTAAAGCAAGGGGCACTCTAAAAGCTGACTATCAAATGTAGTTGTTGTTGATTCTGTCTCCATGACAACAGACTCCTTCTTCACCTGTCAATTGTTTTTTTGTTTTTTTACTGTGCCAACTTGGCCAGACAGTGGGCTCCGAGCAGGAGAGTACACGAGGCCGTAGTTCTGTGGCTAATCCACATAGCTACACACTTCTAATTTATAATATGTTGATGTTTGGGCATAGGAAGGGGGGGGGAAATAGGGCATGGGAGTGGTCGAGTTGGGGAAATAGGTTGTTGTTGGTTGTTCGATGTGTTTTTATGTGTACTTGTGGGTGGGGAGGGGGGTATGTACTCTACTCTTGTCAATGTGTCTACCTCAGGGTTTGTTTTGGGATTAGAGGGAGGGACTGGACTTCACTGTCTACCACAGGGTTTGTTTTGGGACTAGAGGGAGGGACTGGACTTCACTGTGTCTACCACAGGGTTTGTTTTGGGACTAGAGGGAGGGACTGGACTTCACTGTGTCTACCACAGGGTTTGTTTTGGGACTAGAGGGAGGGACTGGACTTCACTGTGTCTACCACAGGGTTTGTTTTGGGACTAGAGGGAGGGACTGGACTTCACTGTGTCTACCACAGGGTTTGTTTTGGGATTAGAGGGAGGGACTTATCTGAATTCTTTATATAAACAAAGACTCTGTTGAAGATGCTGAATTTGTTCTGACCCCGATGCAGACCCAGGAGGTGGGTAGTTTGAGTTTATTATAGTACCAGGGGAAGGCAAAAGGCAAATCAAGGCAGGCAAAGGGTCGTAATCCAAATCAGAGTCGCGCAGGTGCAGGATGGCGGGCAAGATCAGGGTCACGACAGGCAGAAAGGTCAGAACTGGGAAGACTAAGAACAACAGAAACTAGAGCACAGGAAACAGGGAACACACTGGTAGGACTTGACGGGACAAGACGAACAGGCAACAGACAAACAGAAAACGCAGGTAGAAATACACAGGAGATAATGGGGACAAATGGGAGACACTTGTTGGGGGGTTGGAGACAAGCACAAGACATTTGAAATATATCAGGGTGTGACAGAAGGACTGTGGTAACACTGTTGGGGATCCTGGAGGACTGTGGTAACTCTGTTGAGGATCCTGGAGGACTGTGGTAACACTGTTGATGATCCTGGAGGACTGTGGTAACTCTGTTGAGGATCCTGGAGGACTGTGGTAACTCTGTTGGGGATCCTGGAGGACTGTGGTAACACTGTGTTGGGGATCCTGGAGGCTGTGGTAACTCTGTTGGGGATCCTGGAGGACTGTGGTAACACTGTGTTGGGGATCCTGGAGGCTGTGGTAACTCTGTTGAGGATCCTGGAGGACTGTGGTAACACTCTGTTGAGGATCCTGGAGGACTGTGGTAACTCTGTTGAGGATCCTGGAGGACTGTGGTAACTCTGTTGAGGATCCTGGAGGACTGTGGTAACACTGTTGAGGATCCTGGAGGACTGTGGTAACTCTGTTGAGGATCCTTGAGGACTGTGGTAACTCTGAGGATCCTGGAGGACTGTGGTAACTCTGTTGAGGATCCTGGAGGACTGTGGTAACTCTGTTGGGGATCCTGGAGGACTGTGGTAACACTCTGTTGGGGATCCTGGAGGACTGTGGTAACACTCTGTTGAGGATCCTGGATGACTGTGGTAACACTCTGTTGGGGATCCTGGAGGACTGTGGTAACACTCTGTTGAGGATCCTGGAGGACTGTGGTAACACTGTTGAGGATCCTGGAGGACTGTGGTAACTCTGTTGAGGATCCTGGAGGACTGTGGTAACTCTGAGGATCCTGGAGGACTGTGGTAACTCTGTTGAGGATCCTGGAGGACTGTGGTAACTCTGTTGGGGATCCTGGAGGACTGTGGTAACACTCTGTTGGGGATCCTGGAGGACTGTGGTAACACTCTGTTGAGGATCCTGGATGACTGTGGTAACACTCTGTTGGGGATCCTGGAGGACTGTGGTAACACTCTGTTGAGGATCCTGGAGGACTGTGGTAACACTGTTGAGGATCCATGACCCTATTACCCCCCATTAATCCCTAATACCCCATTACTCCATATCAATCCTTATACCCCCTATTACCCCTATTACCCCCTATTACCCCTCATTACACCCCATTACTCCCCATTAGTCTTTTTACCCCTCATTACACCCCGTTACTCCACATTGCTCCCCATTACTCCTATTACCCCTCATTACACCCCATTACTCCTATTACCCCTCATTACACCCCATTATTCCCCATTACTCCTATTTCTCCCATTACTCCTATTACTCCCTATTACTCCCTGTTACCTCCTATTACTCCCTATTACTCCCTATTACTCCATGTTACCTCCTATTACTCCCTGTTACCTCCTATTACTCCCTATTACTCCCTATTACTCCATGTTACCTCCTATTACTCCCTGTTACCTCCTATTACTCCCTATTACTCCCTGTTACTCCCTGTTACTCCCTATTACTCCATATTACTCCCTATTACTCCCTATTACCTACTGTTTCTCCCTATTACTCCCTATTACCTCCTATTACTCCCTATTACTCCCTATTACTCCATGTTACCTCCTATTACTCCCTGTTACCTCCTATTACTCCCTATTACTCCCTGTTACTCCCTGTTACTCCCTATTACTCCATATTACTCCCTATTACTCCCTATTACCTACTGTTTCTCCCTATTACTCCCTATTACCTCCTATTACTCCCTATTACTCCCTGTTACTCCCTATTACTCCCTATTACTCCCTGTTACCTCCTATTACTCCCTATTACTCCCTTTTACTCCCTATTACCTCCTATTACTCCCTATTACTCCCTATTACTCCATATTACTCCCTATTACTCCCTTTTACTCCCTATTACTCCCTATTACTCCCTTTTACTCCCTATTACTCCCTATTACTCCCTATTACCTCCTATTACTCCCTATTACTCCCTATTACTCCCTATTACCTCCTATTACTCCCTATTACTCCCTATTACCTCCTATTACTCCCTGTTACTCCCTATTACTCCCTATTACTCCCTATTACTCCCTATTACTCCCTTTTACTCCCTATTACTCCCTATTACTCCCTATTACCTCCTATTACTCCCTATTACTCCCTGTTACTCCCTATTACCTCCTATTACTCCCTATTACTCCCTATTACCTCGTATTACTCCCTATTACTCCCTATTACTCCCTGTTACTCCCTATTACTCCCTATTACTCCCTATTACTCCCTATTACGCCCTATTACTCCCTTTTACTCCCTATTACTACCTATTACTACCTATTACCTCCTATTACTCCCTATTACTCCCTATTACTCCCTATTACTCCCTATTACTCCCTTTTACTCCCTATTACCTCCTATAACTCCCTATTACCCCCTATTACTCCCTATTACTCCCTATTACTCCCTTTTACTCCCTATTACTCCCTATTACTCCATTTTACTCCCTATTACCTCCTATTACTCCCTATTACTCCCTATTACTCCCTATTACTCCCTATTACTCCCTATTACCCCCTATTACTCCCTTTTACTCCCTATTACTCCCTATTACTCCCTATTACTCCCTATTACTCGCTATTACTCCCTATTACTCCCTATTACTCCCTATTACTCCCTATTACTCCCTATTACCTCCTATTACCTCCTATTACTCCCTATTACTCCCTATTACTCCCTATTACTCCCTTTTACTCCCTATTACTCCCTATTACCTCCTATTACCCCCTATTACTCCCTATTACCCCCTATTACTCCCTTTTACTCCCTATTACTCCCTATTACTCCCTATTACTCCCTATTACTCCCTATTACCTCCTATTACTCCCTATTACTCCCTATTACTCCCTATTACTCCCTTTTACTCCCTATTCCTCCCTATTACCTCCTATTACCCCCTATTACTCCCTATTACCTCATATTACTCCCTATTACCCCCTATCACTCCCTATTACTCCCTATTACCCCCTATTACTCCCTATTACTCCCTATTACTCCCTATTACCCCCTATTACTCCCTATTACTCCCTATTACTCCCTATTACTCCCTATTACTCCCTATTACTCCCTATTACTCTGATGTAACTTAAATAAACAACCCAAACTTGTGCAAGCAGTCCGACAGTCACACCATCATCATCCCGTTACTGTACTTGTCACAGACCATCACCTACACTACATATACAGCAGTATGTGGACACGTCTTCACATTATTGGATTCGGCTATTTCAGCGACACCCTTTGCTGACAGATGTATAAGATCGAGCACACAGCCATGCAATCTCCATAGACAAACATTGACAGTAGAATGTCCTTACTGAAGAGTTCAGTGACATTCAGAGTAGCACTGTCTTAGGAAAGCACCTTTCCAACAAGTCAATTTGTCAAATTTCGATCCTGCTAGAGCCGCCCTCCTGGTCAACTGTAAGTGCTGTTGTTGTGAAGTGGAAACATCTAGGAGCAACAACGGCTCAGCCGGAAAGTGGTAGGCCACACAAGCTCACAGAACAAGGCCGATGACTGCTGAAGCTCGTAACGCATAAACATTGTCTTTCCTGGGTTGCAACACTCACTACCGAGTTCCAAACTGCCTCTGGAAGCAACGTCAGCACAAGAACTGTTCGTCAGGAGCATAGTGAAATGGGTTTTCATGGCCGAGCAGCCGCGCACACAAGCCTAAGATCACCATGCGCAATGCCAAGTGTCGGCTGGAGTGGTGTAAAGCTCGCTGTCATTGGTCTCTGGAGCAGTGGAAACGCGTTCTCTGGAGTGTTGAATCACGCTTTACTATCTGGACGAATGTGGGGTTGGCAGATGCCAGGAGAACGCTACCTGCCCCAATGCATTGTGCCAACTGTAAAGTTTGGTGGAGGAGGAATAATGGTCTGGGGCTGTTTTTCATGGTTCGGGCTAGGCCCCTTAGTTCCAGTGAAGGGAAATCTTAACGCTACAGCATTCAATGACATTCTAGACGATTCTGTGCATCCAACTTTGTGGCAACAAAGCAAAGTCCATACAGAAATTTGTTGAGATCGGTGTGGAAGTACTTGACCGGTCTGTACAGAACCCTGACCTCAACCCCATCGATAAACTGGAACGTCGACTGCGAGCCAGTGTAATGTGGTCTGTGTGTAGCTTGTGTAGAGGAGTCAAGAGCAGGACAGCAGATATGAGTAAATAAACGTAATTTACTCAAAATGGACAAATATAATACAATAATGCGAGCCCACAATAATGGACCGTATTACATACAAACAATTACTCACAAACAAACATGGGGGAACAGAGGGTTAAATAATGAACAAGTAATTGGGGGGGATTGAAACCAGGTGTGTAAGACAAAGACAAAACAAATGGAAAATGAAAAGTGGATCGGCGATGGCGAGAAGGCCGGTGACGTCGACCGCCGAACGCCCCCCGAACAAGGAGAGGGACCGACTTCGGCGGAAGTCGTGACGGCCAGGCCTAATCGCCCAACATCAGTAACCGACCTCACTAATGCTCCTGTGGCTGAATGGAAGCAAGTCCCCGCAGCAATGTTCCAACATCTAGTGGAAAGCCTTCCCTGAAGAGTGGAGACTGTTATAGCAGCAATGTTCCAACATCTAGTGGAAAGCCTTCCCAGAAGAGAGGAGGCTGTTATAGCAGCAATGTTCCAACATCTAGTGGAAAGCCTTCCCAGAAGAGTGGAGGCTGTTATAGCAGCAATGTTCCAACATCTAGTGGAAAACCTTCCCAGAAGAGTGGAGGCTGTTATAGCAGCAATGTTCCAACATCTAGTGGAAAACCTTCCCAGAAGAGTGGAGGCTGTTATAGCAGCAATGTTCCAACATCTAGTGGAAAGCATTCCCAGAAGAGTGGAGGCTGTTATAGCAGCAATGTTCCAACATCTAGTGGAAAGCCTTCCCTGAAGAGTGGAGGCTGTTATAGCAGCAATGTTCCAACATCTAGTGGAAAGCCTTCCCTGAAGAGTGGAGGCTGTTATAGCAGCAATGTTCCAACATCTAGTGGAAAGCCTTCCCTGAAGAGTGGAGGCTGTTATAGCAGCAATGTTCCAACATCTAGTGGAAAGCCTTCCCTGAAGAGTGGAGGCTGTTATAGCAGCAATGTTCCAACATCTAGTGGAAAGCCTTCCCAGAAGAGTGGAGGCTGTTATAGCAGCAATGTTCCAACATCTAGTGGAAAGCCTTCCCAGAAGAGTGGAGGCTGTTATAGCAGCAATGTTCCAACATCTAGTGGAAAGCCTTCCCAGAAGACTGGAGGCTATTATAGCAGCAAAGTTCCAACATCTAGTGGAAAGCTTTCCCAGAAGAGTGGAGGCTGTTATAGCAGCAAATGAGGGACCAACTCCATATTAATGCCCATGATTTTGGAATGAGATGTTGGACGAGCAGGTGTCCACATACTTTTGGTCATGTCTTGTACCTATGTATGTAGAGGATGTATCGCGCTATGTGGGCAATGCACCTCAGTCATTACCTAACCTTCTCATCATCTTTAATAACTATTTATATCTGGATTTAAAATCAACAGGACAAAATCTGCTCTATTGCCCCTGAACGAAGCAAAGCTGCCCCTAGACATTCCCAGTCCAGCACTCCCGCTACAAGCTAATAGACATATGTCCTTATTCGCAATTAATAATCAAAAAACGTATTCAATAACGTCATAAAAAGCACAGTCTGATGTGGAAAGATGCAAATCCCAAATTTATTCCAGGCTCGAGTCTCGATAATTAAAATTAATATATTGCCAACAATCAACTTTTATAGTTCCATGATCCCTCTTTCTCCACTAACAGGAAGTTGGACTAGTCTACATTCATTACTTGGAAGAAGATCCCTCTTTCTCCACTAACAGGAAGTTGGACTAGTCTACATTCATTACTTGGAAGAAGATCCCTCTTTCTCCACTAACAGGAAGTTGGACTAGTTTACATTCATTACTTGGAAGAAGATCCCTCTTTCACCGCTAACAGGAAGTTGGACTAGTCTACATTCATTACTTGGAAGAAGATCCCTCTTTCACCGCTAACAGGAAGTTGGACTAGTCTACATTCATTACTTGGAAGAAGATCCCTCTTTCTCCGCTAACAGGAAGTTGGACTAGTCTACATTCATTACTTGGAAGAAGATCCCTCTTTCAGCGCTAACAGGAAGTTGGGACTAGTCTACATTCATTACTTGGAAGAAGATCCCTCTTTCACCACTAACAGGAAGTTGGGACTTGTCTACATTCATTACTTGGAAGAAGATCCCTCTTTCTCCACTAACAGGAAGTTGGGACTTGTCTACATTCATTACTTGGAAGAAGATCCCTCTTTCACCACTAACAGGAAGTTGGACTAGTCTACATTCATTACTTGGAAGAAGATCCCTCTTTCTCCACTAACAGGAAGTTGGACTAGTCTACATTCATTACTTGGAAGAAGATCCCTCTTTCTCCACTAACAGGAAGTTGGGACTAGTCTACATTCATTACTTGGAAGACGAAACACTTCTACTCTTAAGTGATAATTAAAAATGTGCAGTGGGCCAAAACCTTCCAAATTTCAAATTCAATTTTTTGGGGGGGGCTTTTATTTTATGTATTTTTTAT
Source organism: Salmo salar (assembly GCF_965601325.2). Lineage (NCBI taxonomy): Eukaryota > Metazoa > Chordata > Actinopteri > Salmoniformes > Salmonidae > Salmo > Salmo salar. Next base: position 111,380,856 of record NC_138303.1, on the reverse strand, counting down.
TCATGGTTAAATCTTAATGTGTCCTGACGCCCCCTGGAGGAAAATCGTGTTGCCCCATCACAGACCCCAAAACCATAATACATTCTGATATCCCACTCAAACACCACAAACTCAAATTTGGTCCTATCATTTCACAATTTATTCTAGTCTGGTTGTTTTCCAACCAGGCGTCAATCTCAAATACCATCCTCACCTTAACTTATTTAACGCTCTCAACCTGGGTGGACGTTCTATCTCTTCGCCTCAACGGTATGAAAGAGGTTCATATTGTCATTCATTTTATCTCAGACATTGCTGAAGGCTGCTTTACCTGTCTCTGTAGTCCCCAGGGGGCAAGAACAGCTCCGTTCTGCTTTACCTGTCTCTGTAGTCCCCAGGGGGCAAGAACAGCTCCGTTCTGCTTTACCTGTCTCTGTAGTCCCCTGGGGGCAAGAACAGCTCCGTTCTGCTTTGCCTGTCTCTGTAGTCCCCAGGGGGCAAGAACAGCTCTGTTCTGCTTTACCTGTCTCTGTAGTCCCCTGGGGGCAAGAACAGCTCTGTTCTGCTTTACCTGTCTCTGTAGTCCCCTGGGGGCAAGAACAGCCCCGTTCTGCTTTACCTGTCTCTGTAGTCCCCTGGGGGCAAGAACAGCTCTGTTCTGCTTTACCTGTCTCTGTAGTCCCCTGGGGGCAAGAACAGCTCCGTTCTGCTTTACCTGTCTCTGTAGTCCCCTGGGGGCAAGAACAGCTCTGTTCTGCTTTACCTGTCTCTGTAGTCCCCTGGGGGAAAGAACAGCTCCGTTCTGCTTTACCTGTCTCTGTAGTCCCCTGGGGGCAAGAACAGCTCCGTTCTGCTTTACCTGTCTCTGTAGTCCCCAGGGGGAAAGAACAGCTCCGTTCTGCTTTACCTGTCTCTGTAGTCCCCAGGGGGCAAGAACAGCTCCGTTCTGCTTTACCTGTCTCTGTAGTCCCCTGGGGGCAAGAACAGCTCCGTTCTGCTTTACCTGTCTCTGTAGTCCCCTGGGGGCAAGAACAGCTCCGTTCTGCTTTACCTGTCTCTGTAGTCCCCAGGGGGCAAGAACAGCTCCGTTCTGCTTTACCTGTCTCTGTAGTCCCCTGGGGGCAAGAACAGCTCCGTTCTGCTTTACCTGTCTCTGTACTCCCCTGGGGGAAAGAACAGCTCCGTTCTGCTTTACCTGTCTCTGTAGTCCCCTGGGGGAAAGAACAGCTCCGTTCTGCTTTACCTGTCTCTGTAGTCCCCTGGGGGCAAGAACAGCTCCGTTCTGCTATACCTGTCTCTGTAGTCCCCTGGGGGCAAGAACAGCTCCGTTCTGCTTTACCTGTCTCTGTAGTCCCCAGGGGGCAAGAACAGCCCCGTTCTGCTTTACCTGTCTCTGTAGTCCCCTGGGGGCAAGAACAGCTCTGTTCTGCTTTACCTGTCTCTGTAGTCCCCTGGGGGCAAGAACAGCTCCGTTCTGCTTTACCTGTCTCTGTAGTCCCCAGGGGGCAAGAACAGCTCCGTTCTGCTTTACCTGTCTCTGTAGTCCCCTGGGGGCAAGAACAGCTCCGTTCTGCTTTACCTGTCTCTGTAGTCCCCTGGGGGCAAGAACAGCTCTGTTCTGCTTTACCTGTCTCTGTAGTCCCCTGGGGGCAAGAACAGCTCCGTTCTGCTTTGTGTGCCTACATTCTTAGAATTGTTTTTATTTTTTATTTGAGTAAACAATTATTTAATTGGATATATAGACAATTTGTGCCCCCAGGGGACACCATACACACTTGCTATCAAGAAAATAACCCTTTTTGGTTCCAGGTAGAACTCTTTCGGGTTCCATGCAGAACCCTCTGTGAAAAGGTTTCTACCTGGAACCCCAGGGAGTTGGGTCTGTCTGTCTATCTGTCTGTCTGTCTGTCTGTCTGTCTGTCTGTCTGTCTGTCTGTCTGTCTGTCTGTCTGTCTGTCTGTCTGTCTGTCTGTCTGTCTGTCTGTCTGTCTGTCTGTCTGTCTGTCTGTCTGTCTCTCTCTCTCTCTCTCTCTCTCTCTCTCTCTCTCTCTCTCTCTCTCTCTCTCTCTCTCTCTCTCTCTCTCTCTCTCTCTCTCTCTCTCTCTCTCTCTCTGTGCACTACATATGGAATTGGAGTGCCATTTCGGACACAGCCATAGCCTTCTCTCCTTTATGGGGCCTGGTGGGGGCACCAGCTGTCCAAAGAAATGGGAGGCGTGGCAAAGTAGAACCAGTATCCGAGTAAAAGGCATGAGGGAGGGGCTTGGCTTAAGTCATTATTTGTGGCCACGAGATACGAGGCAGCCGGCTTATCTTTAAATCTGGCCTGACGGAGAGGGAAGAATGGCATGGAGAATAATGGCGGAGGGAAGAATGGCAGAGGGAGGGTGTGTACCAAACAGCACCATATTCCCTACATAGTGCACAACTTTTGATCAGGGTCCTTAGGGAATAGGGTGCGATTTTGGAAACACCTCAGAGTGTGTGTGTGTGTGTGTGTGTGTGTGTGTGTGTGTGTGTGTGTGTGTGTGTGTGTGTGTGTGTGTGTGTGTGTGTGTGTGTGTGTGTGTGGGCAAACCCTTTTTATTGTGTGATTTCATTCCCCCTCCCTCATACCCCTCCCTCGTTTCCCTCCCTCGTTTCCCTCCCTCATTCACCTCCCTCGTTGCCCTCCCTCATTACCTCATTCTCCCTCCCTCATTTACCTCCCTCATTCTCCTCCCTCGTACCCCTCCCTTGTTCCCCTCCCTCGTTACCCTCCCTCATTACCTCATTCTCCCTCCCTCATTTACCTCCCTCATTTTCCCTCCCTCAAACCCCTCCCTCAACATCCCTCCCTCATTCAGTGGAAGCCCGGACAATGTAAACAATGTAAAGTGTGCTGTTGTTTTCGTCTTTAGTATTTATTATGGATCCTCATTAGACAAGTCATCAGCTACTCTTCCTGGAGTCCAAACGAGATTAAAACAGCCTACATCATAAAAATAACAACACATCAAAGCAGACACCATTACAATATTACAATACCACAATATTACAATACCACAATATTACAATACCACAATATTACAATACCACAATATTACAATACCACAATATTACAATACCACAATATTACAATACCACAATACCACAATATTACAATACCACAATATTACAATACCACAATATTACAATACCACAATACCACAATATTACAATATTACAATACCACAATATTACAATATTACAATACCACAATATTACAATACCACAATATTACAATACCACAATACCACAATATTACAATATTACAATATTACTCTCTTATTACACATTAACTATTTAGAATTCACAATATTACAATACCACAATATTACAATACCACAATACCACAATATTACAATACCACAATATTACAATACCACAATAATACAATACCACAATACCACAATACCACAATAATACAATATTACAATATTACTCTCTTATTACACATTAACTATTTAGAATTCACAATATTACAATACCACAATATTACAATACCACAATACCACAATATTACAATACCACAATATTACAATACCACAATATTACAATACCACAATACCACAATACCACAATATTACAATACCACAATACCACAATATTACAATATTACAATATTACAATATCACAATATTACAATACCACAATACCACAATATTACATTATTACAATACCACAATACCACAATATTACAATACCACAATACCACAATATTACATTATTACAATACCACAATACCACAATATTACAATACCACAATATTACAATATTACAATACCACAATATTACAATACCACAATATTACAATACCACAATACCACAATACCACAATATTACAATACCACAATACCACAATATTACAATATTGCAATAACACAATACCACAATATTACAATATTACAATACCACAATATTACAATATTACAATACCACAATATTACAATATTACAATACCACAATATTACAATACCACAATATTACAATACCACAATATTACAATACCACAATATTACAATATTACAATACCACTATATTACAATACCACAATATTACAATATTACAATACCACAATATTACAATATTACAATACCACAATATTACAATATTACAATACTACAATATTACAATATTACAATACCACAATATTACAATATTACAATACCACAATATTACAATACCACAATATTACAATACCACAATACCACAATACTACAATACCACAATATTACGATATTACAATACCACAATATTACAATACCACAATAACACAATATTACAATACCACACTATTACAATATTACAATACTACAATATTACAATATTACAATACCACACTATTACAATACCACAATACCACACTATTACAATACCACAATATATTAGTGTGTGTGTGTGTGTGTATGGGTGTGTACATTGCGTGTGTTAGAGTGTGTGTGTGTGTTTGTGTGTGTGGCTCTTCACAGTCCACGTGAGATGCCATGAGATGTTGTTTTATCTGGTTTTTAAATCTGATTTTACTGACGTGGAAGAGAGTTCCACGTAGTCATGGCTCTATGCACTACTGAGTGTTTCCCAGAGTCTGTTCTGGACTTGGGGACTGTGAAGAGATCCCTGGTGGCATGTCTTGTGGAGGGGTATGTATGGGTGTCTGAGCTGTGTGAATAGACAGCTCGGTGCTTTCAACACGGCAATACCTCTCACAAAGACAAGTAGTGACGCAGTCAATCTCTCCTCTACTTTGAGCCAGGAGGGATCGGGCATGCATGTTATTGATTTTAGCCCTCTGTGTACGTCTAAGGGCCCAGGGCCCGTACTGCGCTGTTCGGGACCAACTGGACTTTTCAAATTCTACCTGGTTTAGAGTAGAGAGGCTTCCATTAAAGAACACCTTCTGGTGTTCTCTTAGATAGGCAACACTCCATCCACGATATGACAGAAGATGTCAAGCTGTAACGCATACGTTTCTATCATAGGGCACTTCTTTTGACCAGAGCCCTATGAAATAGGGTGCTATTTGGTATGCAGGATCTTTATGGCCAAGAGATGTTTTTCTGTCTTTTGGATACTATATGTCACAGAAGAAATAAGGCATAATGTTTTAAGGACATAATAACCATATTGTCAACATAGAGGTATTGGCTCAATGTGACCATTTGTTATTTGGTAGTAATATCATGGAGGCCATTAGGCCTAGATATATCAATAAAACCCAATCATTATGATACTCAGAACAATGCAACAGAACCAAACTCTATTGGTCCTCTAATGGTGAAGATTGCGTCTACCTAATTAGATATCCCATTCCTCCACTCTTATCCACCTTCTAGCCACTAGATTCCCAGAAGTTTTTGCAGAAGACTGTTTCCAGAAGAGACATCCCCTCACATATCTGCATCAGTGGAATATTATTAAACAAAAACGATTTACCGTAATTTCCGGACTATTAAGCGCACCTGAATATAAGCCGCACCCACTGAATTAAAAAAATTAATAAATAAGCCGCACATGTCTATAAGCGGCAGGTGCCTACCGGTAACAAAAATAAATAGGCTTTAACGAAACACGGCTTGTAACAAAAATAAATAGGCTTTAACGAAACACAGCTTGTAACAAAAAATAAAAAATTTGCAGTAAGCTTTAGTTGTCTTTTTGCACTGAGTCAATTCCTCACGCTGCTGTTTCCAACGTCTTATCATCGACTCATTAAGACCAAGCTCCCGTGCAGCAGCTCTATTTCCTTTTCCAACAGCCAGATCAATCGCCTTCAACTTGAAAGCTGCATCATATGCATTTCTCCGTGTCTTTGCCATGATGAGGGTGACAAAATGACTACCGTAATCAGAATGATGGGAAGTTTGAGAGCGCTCGATGTAATCTAAACAGTAAAGTAAAATGTTGTTTGACCTTAACCCGTTCGGCAATTTCATTAGTCTAACGAAAGCTTCATGCCGCCAAAAAACTGAGCACGTCACAGAATGTGTTTTTTGTTGAAAAAATAATTGAAAGCGGGAAAAATCCATATAGTAGCCTCGTCATTGTTTAAGCCGCGAGGTTCAAAGCCTGGGAAAAAAGTTGCGGCTTATAGTCTGGAATTTACGGCAGTCATTCGGAAATTAATTCAGTGATTTAATTTATACAAAACTTTTGAATTTCTACAACCCACATTAAATTCATACATTAAATTAAAATAAGTACATTTGGAAAGCATTTAGACACTTTGATTTTTGCCACATTATTTATTTTATCAATTCTAAAATGGATTAAATCGTTGTTTTCTTCTCATCAATTTACACACAATACACCATAATGACAAAGTAAAAACAGTATTTTTTCGTGTGCTAATTTATAAACTGAAATATCACATGAACAGATGTATTCAGACCCTTTAATCAGTACTTTGTTGAAGCACCTTTGGCAGCGATTACAGCCTCAAGTCTTCTAGGGTATGATGCTACAAGCTTGGTACACCTGTATCTGGGGATTTTCTCCCATTCTTCTCTGCAGATCCTCTCAAGCTCTGTCAGGTTGGATAGGGAGTGTCGCTGCACAGCTATTTTCAGGTCTCTCCAGAGATGTTAGATCGAGTTCAATTCCGGGCTCTGGCTGGGCCACTAAAGGACATTCAGAGACTTGTTCCGAAGCCTCTCCTGAGTTGTCTTGGCTGTGTGCTTACATGTTGACTAGACTGGGCGCGGGCGTGTGTCCGCGGGCGCCATCTCCGCACACGTTGATTTTGTCCACCCAAACCAGACGACATCAGGACACGCAGGTTGAAATATCAAAATGAACTTTGAACAAACTATGTTAATTTCGGGACAGGACGAAAAGCATTAAACATTTATGGCAATTTAGATAGCTAGCTTGCTGTTGCTAGCTAATTTGTCCAGGGATATAAACATTGGGTTGTTATGTTAACTGAAATGCACAAGGTCCTCTCCTCTGACAATTAATCCACAGATAAAAGAGTAAACCAAGTTCGTTTCTACTAATCTCTCCTCATCTTTTTCTTCTTCTGTGGACTTTATCTGGCGGGTGGGGCAACCAACTTTAAGGTGCATTACCACCATCAACTGGACTGGAGCGTGGACTTCAGTTCATCTTTCAATCACCCACGTCGGTATATGCTCCTATAAACCAATCAGGAGATGGCACGTGGGTACATGCTCCTATAAACCAATGAGGAGATGGCACGTGGGTATATGCTCCTATAAACCAATGAGGAGATGGCACGTGGGTATATGCGGGAGGCGGAACTTGCAGCGCATCAAGCTTCACAAATAGAACCAAGTTATATTTTAGCGCCTGGCTGCGCAGACGCTCGTTGACGCACGCGAGCAGTGTGGGTGCAATGATTGAATAACATGTAGTATGTGTACATTTATTTTGCAATGCTCGAGCATGACGCGACGCGGGCGGTATGGTTAGCATGTTAGGGTTGTTGTCCACTTGGAAGGTGAACCTTCACCCCAGTCTGAAGTCCTGAGAGCTATGGAGCAGGTTTTCATCAAGGATCTCTCTGTACTTTGCTCTGTGAATAACCCTAGCCTTAACCCTAACCCTAACCCTAACCTTAACCCTAACCCTAACCCTAACCCTAACCTTAACCTTAACCCTAACCCTAACCCTAACCTTAACCCTAACCCTAACCCTAACCCTAACCCTAACCTTAACCCTAACCCTAACCCTAACCCTAACCTTAACCCTAACCCTAACCCTAACCTTAACCCTAACCCTAACCCTAACCCTAACCCTAACCCTAACCTTAACCCAACCCTAACCCTAACCCTAACCCTAACCCTAACCCTAACCCTAACCTTAACCCTAACCCTAACCCTAACCTTAACCCTAACCCTAACCCTAACCTTAACCCTAACCCTAACCCTAACCCTAACCCTAAACTTAACCCAACCCTAACCCTAACCCTAACCCTAACCCTAACCTTAACCCTAACCCTAACCCTAACCCTAATCCTAACCTTAACCCTAACCCTAACCCTAACCCTAACCCTAACCCTAACCTTAACCCAACCCTAACCCTAACCCTAACCCTAACCTTAACCCTAACCCTAACCCTAACCCTAACCCTAACCCTAACCCTAACCTTAACCTTAACCCTAACCCTAACCTTAACCTTAACCCTAACCTTAACCCAACCCAAACTCCATACTGAGACAGATTAAACAAGCAGGGCTAGATGGGATGGGGACTGTCTCTGTGTATTATGGTAATAGGCTATGTCATTACTAATGTGTTGACTTCAGCAGTTCTCTCCGGTGGGTTTATTCTTTGACTTCATTTTGTATTTTGTCTGTGCATGAGGCTTTCAGAAGAATAGCAGTGGAAAGGAAGAGAGGGTGACCGCTGAAATAGCCCTTAGTTCCGTATAGTATTTATGCCTTACAACACTGAACATTCAATTTATTCTAAGTGACAATATAATTGAAAAAGTATAGATATATTTTGTAAATTTAAAAAAAAAGTGTGACTTATCATTTAAGTTGCTGTCTTCATTTTTTTTGCTTAGCTATAGTCGTTTTTCAAGTTGTTTCTTGGAGATGGTACAGCGCTAAGTTTAGTTTTTAGGTGACGGATAAGGTTATTATCACGCTTCTGTAGTTCACCAAAGCACTTCTGATTCACTTCCTCCCCTGTGACCTCCTCTTCCTCATCCTCATTCTCTTCCTCATCCTTCTCCACCACCTCCTCGTCCTCTTCATCATCATCTTCCTCATCCTTCTCCACCTCCTCATCCTCTTCCTCATCCTTCTCCACCTCCTCATCCTCTTCCTCATCCTTCTCCACCACCTCCTCGTCCTCTTCATCATCATCTTCCTCATCCTTCTCCACCTCCTCATCCTCTTCCTCATCCTTCTCCACCTCCTCATCCTCTTCCTCATCCTTCTCCACCACCTCCTCGTCCTCTTCATCATCATCTTCCTCATCCTTCTCCACCTCCTCATCCTCTTCCTCATCCTTCTCCACCACCTCCTCGTCATCTTCCTCATCCTTCTACATCACCTCCTCGTCCTCTTCATCATCATCTTCCTCATCCTTCTCCACCTCCTCATCCTCTTCCTCCTCCTCCTCCTTCTCCACCTCTTCCTCTCCACATCAACCCCAGAACCTGGCCTTGATGAACATCATCTGTGGGATCTGAGTCCTGTACTCTGACCTGGGAGGTTATTGAACCCAGGTAGGACTATTCCTCTGACCTGGGAGGTTATTGAACCCAGGTAGGACTATTCCTCTGACCTGGGAGGTTATTGAACCCAGGTAGGACTATTCCTCTGACCTGGTAGGTTATTAAACCCAGGTAGGACTATTCCTCTGACCTGGTAGGTTATTGAACCCAGGTAGGACTATTCCTCTGACCTGGTAGGTTATTAAACCCAGGTAGGACTATTCCTCTGACCTGGTAGGTTATGAACCCAGGTAGACTATTCCTCTGACCTGGTAGGTTATTGAACCCAGGTAGGACTATTCCTCTGACCTGGTAGGTTATTAAACCCAGGTAGACTATTCCTCTGACCTGGTAGGTTATTAAACCCAGGTAGGACTATTCCTCTGACCTGGTAGGTTATTGAACCCAGGTAGGACTATTCCTCTGACCTGGTAGGTAATTGAACCCAGGTAGGACTATTCCTCTGACCTGGTAGGTAATTGAACCCAGGTAGGACTATTCCTCTGACCTGGTAGGTTATTGAACCCAGGTAGGACTATTCCTCTGACCTGGTAGGTTATTGAACCCAGGTAGGACTATTCCTCTGACCTGGTAGGTAATTGAACCCAGGTAGACAATTCCTCTGACCTGGTAGGTTATTAAACCCAGGTAGGACTATTCCTCTGACCTGGTAGGTTATTAAACCCAGGTAGGACTATTCCTCTGACCTGGTAGGTTGTACATGTAAATGGTAGGTTATTAAACCCAGGTAGGACTATTCCTCTGACCTGGGAGGTTATTAAACCCAGGTAGACTATTCCTCTGACCTGGTAGGTTATTAAACCCAGGTAGAACTATTCCTCTGACCTGGGAGGTTATTAAACCCAGGTAGACTATTCCTCTGACCTGGTAGGTTATTGAACCCAGGTAGACAATTCCTCTGACCTGGGAGGTTATTAAACCCAGGTAGGACTTTTCCTCTGACCTGGTAGGTTATTGAACCCAGGTAGGACTATTCCTCTGACCTGGTAGGTTATTGAACCCAGGTAGACTATTCCTCTGACCTGGTAGGTTATTGAACCCAGGTAGACTATTCCTCTGACCTGGTAGGTTATTAAACCCAGGTAGACTATTCCTCTGACCTGGTAGGTTATTAAACCCAGGTAGGACTATTCCTCTGACCTGGTAGGTTGTACATGTAAATGGTAGGTTATTAAACCCAGGTAGGACTATTCCTCTGACCTGGGAGGTTATTAAACCCAGGTAGGACTATTCCTCTGACCTGGTAGGTTATTGAACCCAGGTAGGACTATTCCTCTGACCTGGTAGGTTATTAAACCCAGGTAGGACTATTCCTCTGACCTGGTAGGTTATTGAACCCAGGTAGACAATTCCTCTGACCTGGTAGGTTATTGAACCCAGGTAGACAATTCCTCTGACCTGGTAGGTAATTGAACCCAGGTAGACAATTCCTCTGACCTGGTAGGTAATTGAACCCAGGTAGACAATTCCTCTGACCTGGTAGGTAATTGAACCCAGGTAGGACTATTCCTCTGACCTGGTAGGTAATTGAACCCAGGTAGACAATTCCTCTGACCTGGTAGGTTGTACATGTAAATGGTAGGTTATTAAACCCAGGTAGGACTATTCCTCTGACCTGGTAGGTTATTAAACCCAGGTAGGACTATTCCTCTGACCTGGTAGGTTATTGAACCCAGGTAGGACTATTCCTCTGACCTGGTAGGTTATTAAACCCAGGTAGGACTATTCCTCTGACCTGGTAGGTTATTGAACCCAGGTAGGACTATTCCTCTGACCTGGTAGGTTATTAAACCCAGGTAGGACTATTCCTCTGACCTGGTAGGTTATTGAACCCAGGTAGGACTATTCCTCTGACCTGGTAGGTTATTGAACCCAGGTAGGACTATTCCTCTGACCTGGTAGGTTATTGAACCCAGGTAGGACTATTCCTCTGACCTGGTAGGTTATTGAACCCAGGTAGGACTATTCCTCTGACCTGGGAGGTTATTAAACCCAGGTAGACTATTCCTCTGACCTGGGAGGTTATTAAACCCAGGTAGACTATTCCTCTGACCTGGTAGGTTATTGAACCCAGGTAGACAATTCCTCTGACCTGGGAGGTTATTAAACCCAGGTAGGACTTTTCCTCTGACCTGGTAGGTTATTGAACCCAGGTAGGACTATTCCTCTGACCTGGTAGGTTATTGAACCCAGGTAGACTATTCCTCTGACCTGGTAGGTTATTGAACCCAGGTAGACTATTCCTCTGACCTGGTAGGTTATTAAACCCAGGTAGACTATTCCTCTGACCTGGTAGGTTATTAAACCCAGGTAGGACTATTCCTCTGACCTGGTAGGTTGTACATGTAAATGGTAGGTTATTAAACCCAGGTAGGACTATTCCTCTGACCTGGGAGGTTATTAAACCCAGGTAGGACTATTCCTCTGACCTGGTAGGTTATTGAACCCAGGTAGGACTATTCCTCTGACCTGGTAGGTTATTAAACCCAGGTAGGACTATTCCTCTGACCTGGTAGGTTATTGAACCCAGGTAGACAATTCCTCTGACCTGGTAGGTTATTGAACCCAGGTAGACAATTCCTCTGACCTGGTAGGTAATTGAACCCAGGTAGACAATTCCTCTGACCTGGTAGGTAATTGAACCCAGGTAGACAATTCCTCTGACCTGGTAGGTAATTGAACCCAGGTAGGACTATTCCTCTGACCTGGTAGGTAATTGAACCCAGGTAGACAATTCCTCTGACCTGGTAGGTTGTACATGTAAATGGTAGGTTATTAAACCCAGGTAGGACTATTCCTCTGACCTGGTAGGTTATTAAACCCAGGTAGGACTATTCCTCTGACCTGGTAGGTTATTGAACCCAGGTAGGACTATTCCTCTGACCTGGTAGGTTATTAAACCCAGGTAGGACTATTCCTCTGACCTGGTAGGTTATTGAACCCAGGTAGGACTATTCCTCTGACCTGGTAGGTTATTAAACCCAGGTAGGACTATTCCTCTGACCTGGTAGGTTATTGAACCCAGGTAGGACTATTCCTCTGACCTGGTAGGTTATTGAACCCAGGTAGGACTATTCCTCTGACCTGGTAGGTTATTGAACCCAGGTAGGACTATTCCTCTGACCTGGTAGGTTATTGAACCCAGGTAGGACTATTCCTCTGACCTGGTAGGTTATTGAACCCAGGTAGGACTATTCCTCTGACCTGGTAGGTTATTGAACCCAGGTAGGACTATTCCTCTGACCTGGTAGGTTATTGAACCCAGGTAGGACTATTCCTCTGACCTGGTAGGTTATTAAACCCAGGTAGGACTATTCCTCTGACCTGGTAGGTTATTGAACCCAGGTAGGACAATTCCTCTGACCTGGTAGGTTTTGGAACCCAGGTAGGACTATTCCTCTGACCTGGTAGGTAATTGAACCCAGGTAGAACTATTCCTCTGACCTGGTAGGTTATTAAACCCAGGTAGGACTATTCCTCTGACCTGGTAGGTTATTGAACCCAGGTAGGACTATTCCTCTGACCTGGTAGGTTATTGAACCCAGGTAGGACTATTCCTCTGACCTGGTAGGTTATTGAACCCAGGTAGGACTATTCCTCCTGTCTTAAGACAACATTAACCCACTTGGCTAAAACAACAGTCGGACACAAATCTTCACATTGATTTCCCTGTCATGTTTTCAAGCTGTATACCATTTTAGCTATAAATAATTTCCTAGATTTGTTGGACAATTGTGCATAAATCTGAATAGTTGACATTCACAATTATTCCCGTAATATATGTTACTTTCTTATGAGTCAATACTTCCTTTCTGTCACTCTTTATCATTGGTAAAAAATGTAATATCCTGACTTCCAGAATAAAGTCGAATAATTTGATCTGTTCCACCACACAGTGTAGGTGGCATGACCTCATGACTCTGGAGAGTGGAGATTAATCGTATTTATAGTTCTTAATTTGACCAGAGATGGCAGGCGAGCTCTCTCATTCCCCTCAAACAGCCTGGAATCCCAGCTAGAACACCACGTTGATTCCATAGTTCCATCGATCCTGCAAAACGCTCCAGTCCGTTCCAGTGGAGTTTTTCATTCCCACTCCACTCTTTACCTCCAACACCGTTAGATCAATGAATTCGCGTACCCATCTCCTCTCTCTCACTGGTCTCCCACAGTGAACCGCTGGACAGCTCCCGTTACGAGTATACAGAGGCTGCATGTCCGTTCCTAAGTCTTGGGGATTTCTACCGCGTTACGCTTGGAGCCTTTGCGCAGAAAAAGATGGAGAACTAACGGTTTTAGTTGTTGCTTCATAACTTGGAAACTTATCACCGCTGTACCTGCTTTTTGTTGCTATTGTATTAGGAGATTTTTTTTTTGTTGTTGTTGGGAGCAAGCAACCAGTTCCATACGCACCACGTTAACGAACTGATCCGTGCGTTGTGTGGTTTTTAGAGAAGAATTGTTGTGTGATAGTGGGACTAGTGTCGCTCAGCGGTGAAGTGCAATCATGGACGGATCATTTGGATGTATTTGCCTGAAAATACTTTCGGTATTTGTCTGGTTATGCTATCTCGCCGGCGATTCAACATCATATAGTAAGTACTGAATAAAAGATATTTCAATGTCGAAACATGTCAACTATGCGGGTGTGTATGCGCACAAAAAAAAAAAAAAAGAAGAGAGAAGCTGTGTTGTGTGTTGCATACAAATGTATTTCGTTGACACATCGACTGTAGGCTATTGCTGGAGGTAGACTTCCATTGGATGCGTATTGGTCTTGCTACTGTTTGCATAGAAGCCAACAGCTTTACGCTTGACTTTTACTCGGTTTTATAAAAATGTTGCTACCTTTTTCAACCTGTTTTAAAATGTTCCTGCATATCTTAGTCTACGTGTTTCACGTAGCCTAATTTCTTCTCGTTGTATTATTTTACAACCCTGTTGATTTGCTGATTGGCTATGATGAAATAACTCTGAATTGGCAATTTGCACCTGATCGAATCTATTCTCTCTCTTTCTCTCTCTCTTTCTCTCTCTCTCTCTCTCTCGCTCTATGTGTGTGTAGGTAGAATAATATCTCTGAACCTCTATATTTAGAATTCACAATAAAATGTGTTATAGTAACTATATAACCTTTTAAATTGATGTTCATTGAGGGAATACAGTGCATTTGTGTCAATAGGTCAACCTGCTTGAACCTAGTAGACTGACTATGTAAATCAAACCACATTTAATCAAGCTGAACTAGGCTGGTCTACTGCCTATATAGTCTCTATAGTACTCAACTAGTGGCATAGCCTTTATCCTACCCCCCCACCCTCATCCCCACCCAGACACAAAACACATCCATAGTCCTACCTGGTCATTATACACTAGTACAGCGTTATTACCAGGTCAAGGACTAGCAGGTGGGTCCCTCATAGCAGTATTGAGCATTAGTGCTTTTATAAGGTTGTGTTTCGGTTCAATTCTTCTTTCTTTTTTTTAAACATTAAATGCACTATGCATTATGTGGGTTGAATGCTGTGACAACGTAGAATAAAACAATGAATACAAGTCCCCATGATGGTGGTGACTGCCCCATTTCTGCATTATCACTTATTTAACCATCAGTTTATTCACTTTACTCAAATAAAATATTTCAATTGTTGTGTATATTACATTTGTTTTGTTTGATGACTTAATTTATTTCATTACAAAGTCCATCATCTCATCTCTAAAGATCTATTCAAAGTAAAGGCATCATTTATTGATTGATCTGAATAACGACGATCAATCACTTAGATCATGGTTCCCCAAACTCGGTCCTGCCCCCAGGTCCTGCCCCCCCCCCCCCCCCCCCCCCCCTGCATGTTTTGGTTGTTGCCCTAGCCACACCACACAGCTGATTCAAATAATCAAAGCTTGATGATGAGTCGGTTATTTTAATCAGCTGTGTAGCGCTGGGTAGTGTGGGGGGGTGGGGGGTGGGGGGGTGGGGGGGGGGGTCCCCTGATTTAGATCATGTATTTTTAAGTAGAGATACCTTGCGAAGAAACTGTTTTCCATCCCCTCTTGGTCCTGTATTCTTCTGTCTCTTTTATGTAGCAGGTGTAACAGAAACACGGACATGTTCAAGTTGGTACACAATGGAATATGGCCATTGTCGTTGATTGACAACAAAAAAAATTCTGCAGTAAACTATGTAGAATAGTTGCCTGTTGGAAACTACAACTCCCTGCTACATCGCACAGTTCTGGCTTGATCTGATTCATCTATAGAGAAACTACAACTCCCTGCTACATCGCACAGTTCTGGCTTGATCTGATTAATCTATAGAGAAACTACAACTCCCTGCTACATCGCACAGTTCTGGCTTGATCTGATTAATCTATAGAGAAACTACAACTCCCTGCTACATCGCACAGTTCTGGCTTGATCTGATTAATCTATAGAGAAACTACAACTCCCTGCTACATCGCACAGTTCTGGCTTGATCTGATTAATCTATAGAGAAACTACAACTCCCTGCTACATCGCACAGTTCTGGCTTGATCTGATTAATCTATAGAGAAACTACAACTCCCTGCTACATCGCACAGTTCTGGCTTGATCTGATTAATCTATAGAGAAACTACAACTCCCTGCTACATTCCACAGTTCTGGCTTGATCTGATTAATCTATAGAGAAACTACAACTCCCTGCTACATCGCACAGTTCTGGCTTGATCTGATTAATCTATAGAGAAACTACAACTCCCTGCTACATTGCACAGTTCTGGCTTGATCTGATTAATCTATAGAGAAACAGAACAATGTGCACACTTAGATCAAAGGGATTTTTTTTTTACTAAATATAAATATAACAATTAAACTGATATTGGTCAATTAGTTGTTTAAAAAAAGAAAAATAACCAAATTGTCAGTTGATCGCTCAGCACTACCTTCTAGACTAGTACTGTAGTGACTGGTAATCTGGGGACTGGTGGGTACCTTCTAGACTAGTACTGTAGTGACTGGTAATCTGGGGACTGGTGGGTACCTCCTAGACAATTGAGACACAGTGAGAGAGGGTGTGTTAGAGAGGGTGTGTTAGAGAGGGTGTCTCAAATAGGGTGTGTTAGAGAGGGTGTGTTAGAGAGGGTGTCTCAAATAGGGTGTGTTAGAGAGGGTGTGTTAGAGAGCGTGTGTTAGAGAGGGTGTGTTAGAGAGGGTGTGTTAGAGAGGGCGTGTTAGAGAGGGTGTTTCAAATAGGGTGTGTTAGAGAGGGTGTGTTAGAGAGCGTGTGTTAGAGAGGGTGTCTTAGAGAGGGTGTGTTAGAGAGGGCGTGTTAGAGAGGGTGTTTCAAATAGGGTGTGTTAGAGAGGGTGTGTTAGAGAGGGTGTGTTAGAGAGGGTGTGTTAGAGAGGGTGTGTTAGAGAGCGTGTGTTAGAGAGGGTGTGTTAGAGAGGGTGTGTTAGAGAGGGTGTGTTAGAGAGGGTGTTTCAAATAGGGTGTGTTAGAGAGGGTGTGTTAGAGAGGGTTTGTTAGAGGGTGTGTTAGAGAGGGTGTGTCAGAGAGGGTGTGTCAGAGAGGGTGTGTTAGAGAGGGTGTGTTAGAGAGGGTGTCTCAAATAGGGTGTGTTAGAGAGGGTGTGTTAGAGAGGGTGGGTCAGAGAGGGTGTGTCAGAGAGGGTGTGTTAGAGAGGGTGTGTTAGAGAGGGTGTGTTAGAGAGCGTGTGTTAGAGAGCGTGTGTTAGAGAGGGTTTGTTAGAGAGGGTGTGTTAGAGAGGGTGTGTTAGAGAGGGTGTGTTAGAGAGGGTGTCTCAAATAGGGTGTGTATGAGACAGTGTGAGAGGGTGTTTAAAATTGTCCCTGCAGGGTGTGATTTGTAGGTTAATCATAATGTCTGATACCAATACCGTTAGAGGTGAATGACCACTCACAGTAAAATGATGTGGGCCGTCTCCACATAAGTATTGCAATAATATCTGGTTTGTATTTTTGGTTACCCTTTATATTTGAAGTCAATGTCAAATAATTCAAACAAACCAAAGTGTTATGTGCTGGTAAAGCAGATTACATCAGTGTAGAGCAGTGTTAAAATATCTCTCTCTGAATGCAGCTGATATCGGTGTTAAAATATCTCTCTCTGAATGCAGCTGACATCAGTGTTTAAATCCCTCTCTCTGAATGCAGCTGATATCAGTGTTTAAATCCCTCTCTCTGAATGCAGCTGACATCAGTGTTTAAATCCCTCTCTCTGAATGCAGCTGACATCAGTGTTTAAATCCCTCTCTCTGAATGCAGCTGATATCAGTCTAGACCAGTGTTTAAATCCCTCTCTCTGAATGCCACTCTTAATCAAGTGTCATGAGTAGTCAGGTCATGAACTCACAGTAAAACTCAGGGCTTTACAATGACCGAATGACAGTGTCTCCCTATGCCACATTCAGTAGTCCTCATGCTCTGGTGTTTGCAGTACACTATGCGGTTTATTACAATATCTTTACCATTTAGAAGTCTGAAAAATATGGCTGCTGATGGTTCATAGGTCAAGGACAGGATTGGGATGGACCACTAAGGAGTCCCTTTATTGAGCATAACAACAGAATCACGCAGACTGTCTGTGTAATTAGTATATATTACAGATCCCCATTAGTTCCTGTCAAGGCAGCAGCTACTCTTCCTGGGGTTTATTACAGATCCCCATTAGTTCCTGTCAAGGCAGCAGCTACTCTTCCTGGGGTTTATTATGGATCCCCATTAGTTCCTGTCAAGGCAGCAGCTACTCTTCCTGGGGTTTATTACAGATCCCCATTAGTTCCTGTCAAGGCAGCAGCTACTCTTCCTGGGGTTTATTACAGATCCCCATTAGTTCCTGTCAAGGCAGCAGCTACTCTTCCTGGGGTTTATTACAGATCCCCATTAGTTCCTGCCAAGGTAGCAGCTACTCTTCCTGGGGTTTATTACAGATCCCCATTAGTTCCTGTCAAGGCAGCAGCTACTCTTCCTGGGGTTTATTATGGATCCCCATTAGTTCCTGCCAAGGCAGCAGCTACTCTTCCTGGGGTTTATTATGGATCCCCATTAGTTCCTGCCAAGGCAGCAGCTACTCTTCCTGGGGTTTATTATGGATCCCCATTAGTTCCTGTCAAGGCAGCAGCTACTCTTCCTGGGGTTTATTATGGATCCCCATTAGTTCCTGCCAAGGCAGCAGCTACTCTTCCTGGGGTTTATTATGGATCCCCATTAGTTCCTGCCAAGGCAGCAGCTACTCTTCCTGGGGTTTATTATGGATCCCCATTAGTTCCTGCCAAGGTAGCAGCTACTCTTCCTGGGGTTTATTATGGATCCCCATTAGTTCCTGCCAAGGCAGCAGCTACTCTTCCTGGGGTTTATTATGGATCCCCATTAGTTCCTGTCAAGGCAGCAGCTACTCTTCCTGGGGTTTATTATGGATCCCCATTAGTTCCTGCCAAGGCAGCAGCTACTCTTCCTGGGGTTTATTATGGATCCCCATTAGTTCCTGCCAAGGCAGCAGCTACTCTTCCTGGGGTTTATTATGGATCCCCATTAGTTCCTGCCAAGGCAGCAGCTACTCTTCCTGGGGTTTATTATGGATCCCCATTAGTTCCTGCCAAGGCAGCAGCTACTCTTCCTGGGGTTTATTATGGATCCCCATTAGTTCCTGCCAAGGCAGCAGCTACTCTTCCTGGGGTTTATTATGGATCCCCATTAGTTCCTGCCAAGGCAGCAGCTACTCTTCCTGGGGTTTATTATGGATCCCCATTAGTTCCTGCCAAGGCAGCAGCTACTCTTCCTGGGGTTTATTATGGATCCCCATTAGTTCCTGCCAAGGCAGCAGCTACTCTTCCTGGGGTTTATTATGGATCCCCATTAGTTCCTGCCAAGGCAGCAGCTACTCTTCCTGGGGTTTATTATGGATCCCCATTAGTTCCTGTCAAGGCAGCAGCTATTCTTCCTGGGGTTTATTATGGATCCCCATTAGTTCCTGTCAAGGCAGCAGCTACTCTTCCTGGGGTTTATTATAGATCCCCATTAGTTCCTGTCAAGGCAGCAGCTAGTCTTCCTGGGGTTTATTATGGATCCCCATTAGTTCCTACCAAGGCAGCAGCTACTCTTCCTGGGGTTTATTATGGATCCCCATTAGTTCCTGCCAAGGCAGCAGCTACTCTTCCTGGGGTTTATTATGGATCCCCATTAGTTCCTGCCAAGGCAGCAGCTACTCTTCCTGGGGTTTATTATGGATCCCCATTAGTTCCTGCCAAGGCAGCAGCTACTCTTCCTGGGGTTTATTATGGATCCCCATTAGTTCCTGCCAAGGCAGCAGATACTCTTCCTGGGGTTTATTATGGATCCCCATTAGTTCCTGCCAAGGCAGCAGCTACTCTTCCTGGGGTTTATTATGGATCCCCATTAGTTCCTGTCAAGGCAGCAGCTACTCATCCTGGGGTTTATTATAGATCCCCATTAGTTCCTGTCAAGGCAGCAGCTACTAGTTCTGGGGTTTATTATGGATCCCCATTAGTTCCTGCCAAGGCAGCAGCTACTCTTCCTGGGGTTTATTATGGATCCCCATTAGTTCCTGCCAAGGCAGCAGCTACTCTTCCTGGGGTTTATTATGGATCCCCATTAGTTCCTGCCAAGGCAGCAGCTACTCTTCCTAGGGTTTATTATGGATCCACATTAGTTCCTGCCAAGGCAGCAGCTACTCTTCCTGGGGTTTATTATGGATCCCCATTAGTTCCTGCCAAGGCAGCAGCTACTCTTCCTGGGGTTTATTATGGATCCCCATTAGTTCCTGTCAAGGCAGCAGCTACTCTTCCTGGGGTTTATTATGGATCCCCATTAGTTCCTGCCAAGGCAGCAGCTACTCTTCCTGGGGTTTATTATGGATCCCCATTAGTTCCTGCCAAGGCAGCAGCTATTCTTCCTGGGGTTTATTATGGATCCCCATTAGTTACTGCCAAGGCAGCAGCTATTCTTCCTGGGGTTTATTATGGATCCCCATTAGTTCCTGTCAAGGCAGCAGCTACTCTTCCTGGGGTTTATTATAGATTCCCATTAGTTCCTGCCAAGGCAGCAGCTATTCTTCCTGGGGTTTATTATGGATCCCCATTAGTTCCTGTCAAGGCAGCAGCTATTCTTCCTGGGGTTTATTATGGATCCCCATTAGTTCCTGCCAAGGCAGCAGCTCCTCTTCTTGGGGTTTATTATGGATCCCCATTAGTTCCTGCCAAGGCAGCAGCTACTCTTCCAGGTGTTTATTATGGATCTCCATTAGTTCCTACCAAGGCAGCAGCTACTCTTCCTGGGGTTTATTATGGATCCCCATTAGTTCCTGCCAAGGCAGCAGCTACTCTTCCTGGGGTTTATTATGAGTCCCCATTAGTTCCTGTCAAGGCAGCAGCTACTCTTCCTGGGGTTTATTATGGATCCCCATTAGTTCCTGCCAGGGCAGCAGCTACTCTTCCTGGGGTTTATTATGGATCCCCATTAGTTCCTGTCAAGGAAGCAGCTACTCTTCCTGGGGTTTATTATGGATCCCCATTAGTTCCTGCCAAGGCAGCAGCTACTCTTCCTGGGGTTTATTATGAGTCCCCATTAGTTCCTGCCAAGGCAGCAGCTATTCTTCCTGGGATTTATACACAAATAACGGAATACCACAATATTACAATACCACAGTACCACAATACCATATTATTACAATACTACAATACCACAATATCACAATACCACAATACCACACTATTACAATATTACAATACCACAATATTACAATACCACAATATTACCATACCACAATATTACAATATTACAATACCACAATACCAAAATACCACAATATTACAATGCCACAATATTACAATATTACTATGCTACAATACCACGATACAACAATTGACTGTGTGCAGGAGAGTGATATATCCTCATTAGTTGTGTAATCTAGAGAGTGAAGATATCCTCGTTAGTTGTGTAATCTAGAGAGTGAAGATATCCTCGTTAGTGTGTAATCTAGAGAGTGAAGATACCCTCGTTAGTTGTGTAATCTAGAGAGTGAAGATATCCTCGTTAGTTGTGTAATCTAGAGAGTGAAGATATCCTCGTTAGTTGTGTAATCTAGAGAGTGAAGCTACCCTCGTTAGTTGTGTAATCTAGAGAGTGAAGATATCCTCGTTAGTTGTGTAATCTAGAGAGTGAAGATACCCTCGTTAGTTGTGTAATCTAGAGAGTGAAGATATCCTCGTTAGTGTGTAATCTAGAGAGTGAAGATATCCTCGTTAGTGTGTAATCTAGAGAGTGAAGATTTCCTCGTTAGTTGTGTAATCTAGAGAGTGAAGATATCCTCGTTAGTTGTGTAATCTAGAGAGTGAAGATATCCTCGTTAGTTGTGTAATCTAGAGAGTGAAGATATCCTCGTTAGTTGTGTAATCTAGAGAGTGAAGATATCCTCGTTAGTTGTGTAATCTAGAGAGTGAAGATATCCTCGTTAGTTGTGTAATCTAGAGAGTGAAGATATCCTCGTTAGTTGTGTAATCTAGAGAGTGAAGATATCCTCGTTAGTTGTGTAATCTAGAGAGTGAAAATATCCTCGTTAGTTGTGTAATCTAGAGAGTGAAGATATCCTCGTTAGTTGTTTAATCTAGAGAGTGAAGATACCCTCGTTAGTTGTGTAATCTAGTCTCATCTGAGGTAGCAGGCAGCAGAAACACAGTCTTATTTCTCCCAGATCTGCTAAATACTGACATCCATGTCATATTGACTGGTTTAATCTTCTCCACAAGCTGCTGCAGCTTAATGATTGGGCCAGCCTCTCTGTAGACACACACAAGTTGAGTCACAAAATGCGCCCTCTTCCCTCTATCAGGGCTTCTGCCTGAAACTTTTTCAGTTGGTGACACTAGTCCATGATTTTGTCGCGAAGAAAAATGTGTCCTCGGTGTCACGCATTATGAAAACAATTTAATCAGCTTATGAAGTCATTCACAGTGTTTTAGATTACTGGAGATGGCTGACTTGTCAAAAAATAAATTGTTTCATCTTCTGACATGTCCAAGCAGGAATTCATGATTCAAGATATTTTTTTGTTGTTTAATGTGCAACCTAATCCTAGTCACGAATTGTGGGTTGACAATAAGATATTGTTGTTATATTATACTGTTAAAATAGGGCTCCAGAATTATCTGAATTTTGTTGTTTGTTGTTGACGAATTTACCTACATCTTTATGTTCGCGTAATATCATACGTTAAAATGTATTTGGGGATAATTCACCACATGAGGAAGGAAGACTTAGCTAGATCGCTAACATGAAGTATAACACCCAGTTTTAGTAGTCCTGTATTCATCCAACAGTAAATGTAATGTCCTAACAAAACTGTTGTAGCCTGCTATCCTTTGCACTCTGGCGATGGCTGATGTGCATTTTCTCTGCATGCTCCGTATCTCAAAACCATGTCAAATAACGTTGGTTGTAAAATAGCTGCTATTAAAAAAAACAATAATCATTCCCGAGAGCGCACATCAAGGTGGAGAGGCAGAGAAAGAGTGGTTTGCTCATCACAGCATCAGGGCTATAGCAAAACAGGCCCAGGGGATGGTCAGACACTTGCATTACAGGAATCATGAGGATAATGTACTTTACTGTTTGACTAAATTGTGGTTTTAGCTGCCCACTTTTGAGTGAGATGACCATTTAATGAATATTCAGCTCGTACTGATGCGACCAATTACTGTTTTTCCTCACACAGCCAAGTCAAAGGGTCACAAAATGGTCGCAGTCTGAAGCCTTTTGATAAGGGCCTAACGCGGTATCTCTCTCTCTCGCTCTCTCTCTCTCTTTCTCTCTTTCTCTATTGCTCTCTCTCTCTCTCTCTCGCTCTCTCTCTTTTTCTCTCTGTTTCTATTGCTCTCTCTCTCTCTGTCTCTCTCTTTCTCTCTCTCTCTTTCTTTCTCTTTCTCTCTTTTTCTTTTTCTCTCTCTTTCTCTTTCTATTGCTCTCTCTCTCTCTATATATATATATATGTGTGTGTCAGTTTCAGGTGAGATGTTTACATTCGCACCAATTTAATTTGTCTTCAGAAACAATTTCATGTTTTCGATCTGAAATACTTCCGGCTTGAATAAATAAAAACCATACCAGACTTGGAGTACATATGTAGAGCAGACTTACATCGTAAGATATATATAAAATAAACATATGATGCCTGTAACCAGTGAGATCAATATCAAGGCCATGATAATGTAGGTTCACTCTCCCTAATTGTATAGTGGGTCTGGCTAGTAGACATCTCTATCTTTATTTAGCTGAGATTTACTAGGAAAGGAAATATGTCTGGTCTGGTCTCACTTAGAGATTTACTAGGAAAGGAAAGATGTCTGGTCCCACTTAGAGATTGACTAGGAAAGGAAAGATGTCTGGTCTCACTTAGAGATTGACTAGGAAAGGAAAGATGTCTGGTCTGGTCTCACTTAGAGATTTACTAGGAAAGGAAAGATGTCTGGTCCCACTTAGAGATTGACTAGGAAAGGAAAGATGTCTGGTCCCACTTAGAGATTGACTAGTAAAGGAAAGATGTCTGGTCTCACTTAGAGATTTACTAGGAAAGGAAAGGTGTCTGGTCTCACTTAGAGATTGACTAGGAAAGGAAAGATGTCTGGTCTCACTTAGAGATTTACTAGGAAAGGAAAAGTGTCTGGTCTCACTTAGAGATTGACTAGGAAAGGAAAGGTGTCTGGTCTCACTTAGAGATTTACTAGGAAAGGAAAGGTGTCTGGTCTCACTTAGAGATTTACTAGGAAAGGAAAGATGTCTGGTCTCACTTAGAGATTTACTAGGAAAGGAAAGATGTCTGGTCTCACTTAGAGATTTACTAGGAAAGGAAAAGTGTCTGGTCTCACTTAGAGATTGACTAGGAAAGGAAAAGTGTCTGGTCTCACTTAGAGATTGACTAGGAAAGGAAAGGTGTCTGGTCTGGTCTCAGTGTAATGCAATGGAAAGCAATTATTTGTTGCTCTTGTTTACAGGTAGCCTGCAGGACACAAGTGCAGGTAGTTAAATAGATGCTGTTCTATACTTCTTATGCTACATACTGTATGTCAACTTACATACAGCATAGAACATACAACATGTCATGTACAGTTGAAGTCGGATGTACACCTTAGCCAAATACATTGAAACTCAGTTTTTCACAATTCCTGACATTTACTCCTAGTACAAATTTCCTGTCTTAGGTCAGTTAGGATCACAACCTTATTTTAAGAATGTGAAATGTCAGAATAATAGTAGAGAGAATGATTTATTTCAGCTTTTTTTTTCTTTCATCACATTCCCAGTGCATCAGAAGTTTACATACACTCAATTAGTATTTGGTAGCATTGCCTTTAAATTGTTTAACTTGGGTCAAACGTTTCGGGTAGCCTTCCACAAGCTTCCCATACTAAGTTGGGTGAATTTTAGCCCATTCCTCCTGACAGAGCTGGTGTAACTGAGTCAGGTTTGTAGGCCTCCTTGCTTGCTCACACTTTTTCAGTTCTGCCCACAAATGTGGAAGACCCATTTGCGACCAAGCTTTAACTTCCTGACTGATGTTTTGAGATTTTGCTTCAATATATCTACATAATTAGCATTCCTCATGATGCCATCTATTTTGTGAAGTTCACCAGTCCCTCCTGCAGCAAAGCACCCCCACAACATGATGCTTCCACCCCCGTGCTTCATGGTTGGGATGGTGTTCTTCGGCTTGCAAGCCTCCCCATTTTTCCTCCATACATAATGATGGTCATTATGGCCAAACAGTTACATTTTTGTGTCATCAGACCAGAGGACATTTCTCCAAAAAGTATGATCTTTGTCCCCATGTGCAGTTGCAAACTGTAGTCTGGCTTTTTTATGGCGGTTTTGGAGCAGAGGCTTCTTCCTTGCTGAGCGGCCTTTCAGGTTATGTCGATATAGGACTCATTTTACTGTGGATATAGATACTTTAGTACCTGTTTCCTCCAGCATCTTCACAAGGTCCTTTGCTGTTGTTCTGGGATTGATTTGCACTTTTCGCACCAAAGTACGTTCATCTCTAGGAGACAGAACGGGTCTCCTTCCTGAGCGGTATGATGGCTGCGTGGTCCCATGGTGTTTATACTTGCGTATTATTGTTTGTACAGATGAACGTGGTACCTTCAGGCGTTTGGAAAATACTCCCAAGGATGAACCAGACTTGTAGAGGTCTACAATTTCTTTCTATGAGGTCTTGGCTGATTTCTTTTGATTTTTCCATGATGTCAAGCAAAAAGGCACTGAGTTTGAAGGTAGGCCTTGAAATACATCCACAGGTACACCTCCAATTGTCTCAAATGATGTCAATTAGCCTATCAGAAGCTTCTAAAATCATGACATCATTTTCTGGAATGTTCCAAGCTGTTTAAAGGCATAGTCAACTTCGTGTATGTAAACTTCTGACCCACTGGAATTGTGATACAGTGAATTATAAGTGAAATAATCTGTCTGTAAGCAATTGTTGGAAAAATGACTTGTGTCATGCACAAAGTAGATGTCCTAACCGACTTGCCAAAACTGTAGTTTGTTAACAAGAAATTTGTGGATTGGTTGAAAAACAAGTTTTAATGACTCCAACCTAAGTGAATGTAAACTTCCGACTTCAACTGTATAAATAACATAAACATTGAATAAAATGAAGCGTTATTTTGTACATGTGTTCTGCTTTAAATTGTTCTCAGGGTCTTGGAGCATTTCATAATGCTGGGAAATGTTGGGGAGGGAGGAGGGAGAAGGAGAAGGAGGAGGAGCATGGTAGAGGATGAATGGAGGAAAGAGAGGAGGGAGGGAGGTAGAAAGGAAGGAGGGGGAATGGAAGGAGGGAGGAAAGGGGGGAGGGAGGGAGGGAGGTAGGAAAGGGAGGAGGGAGGGAGGGATGGAAGGAGGTTGGAAAGGGAGGAGGGAGGGATGGAAGAAGGGAGGAAAGGGAAGAGGGAGGGATGGAGAAGATGAATGGTAGAGGATGGAGGATGGTGGAGGATGGTAGAGGATGGAGAGAGGAGGGAGGATAGAGGAGGGAGGGATGGAGGTGGTGGATGGAGGGAGGAGGGAGGGAGGATGGAGGATAGAAGATGGAGGGAGGGAGGAAGAGAGGGAGGATGGAGGGAGATAGAGAGCGAGAGAGGATGAGGGAGGGAGGAGGATGGTGGAAGGAAAGGGATGGGGGAGGGAGGGAGGGAGGGAGGGAGGGAGGGAGGGAGGGAGGGAGGGAGGGAGGGAGGGAGGGAGGGAGGGAGGGAGGGAGGGAGGGAGGAAAGGGATGGGGATGGAGGGAGGGAGGGAGGGAGGGAGGGAGGGAGGAGAATGGTGGGAGGAAGGGATGGGGGATGGGTGAAGTGCAGTGCAGGGAGCCTTGGGCATGGTGCATCACTAATCTTTATAAGTGGTTGTACATTTCACACCACTGTACAGAAGTGTGTGTGTGTGTGTGTGTGTGTGGGGGGGGGGGGTATTTCACGGCCAATGTATGAGGCAGAATGGCTGTTCTTTGCTCAGTGGTTTCAGGAGGCTCCAACAACCTACTATGAATATTTATAGCGTTAGCTTCAGTAAACACTCTGATCTGGGCTCAGATTAGGGCAGTGACAATTACCGTATAACCGTGTAACTCACGGTTATGGATGAAGAATGTCATGAAAATAAAATTACCGTCATAACCGTTTCAGGCGGGACGGCAGGGGCTTTGTGCGGTTGAGTCCGTTTCTGCTGTAACATGGACTACAGTAACATGGACTGCAGTAGCATGGACTGCAGTAGCATGGACTGCTGTAGCATGGACTACAGTAGCATGGACTACAGTAGCATGGACTACAGTAACATGGACTACAGTAACATGGACTACAGTAACATGGACTGCAGTAGCATGGACTGCAGTAGCATGGACTACAGTAACATGGACTACAGTAGCATGGACTGCAGTAGCATGGACTACAGTAACATGGACTACAGTAACATGGACTGCAGTAGCATGGACTGCAGTAGCATGGACTGCTGTAGCATGGACTACAGTGGCATGGACTACAGTAACATGAACTACAGTAGCATGGACTACAGTAACATGGACTACAGTAACATGGACTACTGTAGCATGGACTACAGTAGCATGGACTACAGTAACATGGACAACAGTAACATGGACTACAGTAACATGGACTGCAGTAGCATGGACTACAGTAACATGGACTACAGTAACATGGACTGCAGTAGCATGGACTACAGTAGCATGGACTGCAGTAACATGGACTACAGTAACATGGACTACAGTAGCATGGACTACAGTAGCATGGACTACAGTAGCATGGACTACAGTAACATGGACTACAGTAACATGGACTGCAGTAGCATGGACTACAGTAGCATTGACTGCAGTAACATGGACTACAGTAACATGGACTACAGTAGCATGGACTACAGTAACATGGACTACAGTAACATGGACTACAGTAACATGGATTACAGTAACATGGACTACAGTAACATGGACTACAGTAGCATGGACTACAGTAACATGGACTACAGTAACATGGACTACAGTAACAAAGACAGCGGTTACTATGATGACAGCAGTTATTACGATGACGACGGTTATTACGATGCCAACGGTTATTACGATGACAGCGGTTATTACGATGACAGCGGTTATTACGATGACAGCGGTTATTACGATGAGAAAGATTATTACGATGACAATGGTTATTATGATGACAGCGGTTATTATGATGACAGCGGTTATTACGATGACAGCAGTTATTATGATGACAACGGTTATTACGATGACGGTGGTTACTACGATGACGGCGGTTACTACGATGACAGCAGTTATTACGATGACGACGGTTATTACAATGACGACGGTTATTACGATGACGACGGTTATTACGATGATGACGGTTATTACGATGACGGCGGTTACTACGATGACAACGGTTATTACGATGACGACGGTTATTACAATGACGACGGTTATTACGATGACGACGGTTATTACGATGATGACGGTTATTACGATGACGGCGGTTACTACGATGACAGCAGTTATTACGATGACGACGGTTATTACGATGACAACGGTTATTACGATGACAGCGGTTATTACGATGACGACGGTTATTATGATGACAACGGTTATTACGATGACAGCGGTTATTACGATGCCAATGGTTATTACGATGCCAGCGGTTATTACGATGACAGCGGTTATTACGATGACAGCGGTTATTACGATGACGACGGTTATGACGATGACGGCGGTTATTACGATGACGGCGGTTATTACGATGACGGCAGTTATTACGATGCCAACGGTTATTACGATGACGACGGTTATTACGATGATGACGGTTATTACGATGATGACGGTTATTACGATGACGGCGGTTACTACGATGACAACGGTTATTACGATGACGACGGTTATTACAATGACGACGGTTATTACGATGACGACGGTTATTACGATGATGACGGTTATTACGATGACGGCGGTTACTACGATGACAGCAGTTATTACGATGACGACGGTTATTACGATGACAACGGTTATTACGATGACAGCGGTTATTACGATGACGACGGTTATTATGATGACAACGGTTATTACGATGACAGCGGTTATTACGATGCCAACGGTTATTACGATGCCAGCGGTTATTACGATGACAGCGGTTATTACGATGACAGCGGTTATTACGATGACGACGGTTATGACGATGACGGCGGTTATTACGATGACAGCGGTTATTACGATGACGGCAGTTATTACGATGCCAACGGTTATTACGATGACGACGGTTATTACGATGACAGCGGTTATTACGATGACAGCGGTTATTACGATGAGAACGATTATTACGATGACAATGGTTATTATGATGACAGCGGTTATTATGATGACAGCGGTTATTACGATGACAGCAGTTATTATGATGACAACGGTTATTACGATGACGGTGGTTACTACGATGACGGCGGTTACTACGATGACAGCAGTTATTACGATGACGACGGTTATTACAATGACGACGGTTATTACGATGACGACGGTTATTACGATGATGACGGTTATTACGATGACGGCGGTTACTACGATGACAACGGTTATTACGATGACGACGGTTATTACAATGACGACGGTTATTACGATGACGACGGTTATTACGATGATGACGGTTATTACGATGACGGCGGTTACTACGATGACAGCAGTTATTACGATGACGACGGTTATTACGATGACAACGGTTATTACGATGACAGCGGTTATTACGATGACGACGGTTATTATGATGACAACGGTTATTACGATGACAGCGGTTATTACGATGCCAACGGTTATTACGATGCCAGCGGTTATTACGATGACAGCGGTTATTACGATGACAGCGGTTATTACGATGACGACGGTTATGACGATGACGGCGGTTATTACGATGACAGCGGTTATTACGATGACGGCAGTTATTACGATGCCAACGGTTATTACGATGACGACGGTTATTACGATGAGAGCAGTTATTACGATGACAGCAGTTATTACGATGACAGCGGTTACTACGATGACAGCAGTTATTACGATGACAACGGTTATTATGATCACGGCGGATTTTACGATGAAAGCGGTAATTACGATGAGAGCCGTTACTATAATGACAACGGTTATTACGATGACAAGGTGTCTTGCTGTCTCTGGCTTTTCCAAAGTATAACTCAGTCAGATGAAGTTTGAGCTAAGCCACTGCAGTCCATTAAATGTCATAATTTTATTGATTTACAACTTTGGTACAGTAATCAAACATTTGTCCCTAAATTTCAAACAGTTGGGTCTGTCAACTCAAGGTAAAAAAAAAAATCATATTAAAGAGGACAATCCCAATTACTGGTGAATTCATTTAGGAGGTTAAATCCTATATTTATCTTGATTTACTTGCTGTAATTGCTGTACGGGTCAAATTGAACATCAACGGTTTAGACCGAATTGAATATTAACCAAATATAGACATCTTCCCCATATGTAGGATAAATTATAGAAGATGTGTATGATGCTTTAATGAAAATCATGTTCCTCCCGTTCGGACCGACATGTACTTGTGTTATTAATTACTAACCAAGAGAAAACATCACAGCTACTTTGGTTGAGGAACAATGTACAAACTATGACTGAGATATTTATGGTTGTCCCACCTAATTATCTTAAGATGAATGTACTGGATTTAGAGTGTCTGCTAAATGACTCAAATGTAAATGTCTAATCACAAGATAATCAGAGTCCAGTACGGCTGTATGACAGGAAGCACCATGTTCTATGTCTATCCCAGCCAATCAGAGTCCAGTACGGCTGTATGACAGGAAGCACCTTGTTCTATGTCTATCCCAGCCAATCAGAGTCCAGTACGGCTGTATGACAGGAAGCACCTTGGTCTATGTCTATCCCAGCCAATCAGAGTCCAGTACGGCTGTATGACAGGAAGTTCTATGTCTCCTGTTTCCAGGAGTGAGCAGTGAGCACACATTCTGTCGTTGACGTGGCATGATGTGGCCACAGGGTTTTATTGCTTTACGAGTCATATATCCAATTAGGGACAATTTTCATAGAGTAAACTGGCTAATTGAAAAATGACACTTATTAAAATAAACTTCTTCTCCTCATGTTGCTTTTGAAAACGATTTCACTTCGCTGATGTGATGTGCCGCTCCGTGACAGTTCTTCATCCATGGCGTTACTTAAGGAATAACCTATATGGTAACAATAATACATGTGTTCTATAGGAATCAACAGATGGTGAGATGCTGTGCATATATAAATACATATATATATCTCTATCATTACCAACGATACTATAATCTCTATCATTACCAACGATACTATAATCTCTATCATTACCAACGATACTATAATCTCTATCATTACCAACGATACTATAATCTCTATCATTACCAATGACATTATAATCTCTATCATTACCAATGACATTATAATCTCTATCATTACCAATGACACTATAATCTCTATCATTACCAATGACACTATAATCTCTATCATTACCAATGACATTATAATCTCTATCATTACCAATGACACTATAATCTCTATCATTACCAATGACACTATAATCTCTATCATTACCAACGATACTATAATCTCTATCATTACCAACAACACTATAATCTCTATCATTACCAATGACTCTATAATCTCTATCGCTAGCAGCAGTATATTACCAACAACACTATAATCTCTATCATTACCAATGACATTATAATCTCTACCATTACCAATGACATTATAATCTCTATCATTACCAACAACACTATAATCTCTATCATTACCAACAACACTATAATCTCTATCATTACCAATGACATTATAATCTCTATCATTACCAACAACACTATAATCTCTATCATTACCAACAACACTATAATCTCTATCATTACCAACAACACTATAATCTCTATCATTACCAATGACACTATAATCTCTATCATTACCAATGACACTATAATCTCTATCATTACCAATGACACTATAATCTCTATCATTACCAATGACAATATAATCTCTATCATTACCAATGACACTATAATCTCTATCATTACCAACAACACTATAATCTCTATCATTACCAACAACACTATAATCTCTATCATTACCAATGACACTATAATCTCTACCATTACCAACAACACTATAATCTCTATCATTACCAACAACACTATAATCTCTATCATTACCAATGACATTATAATCTCTATCATTACCAACAACACTATAATCTCTATCATTACCAATGACATTATAATCTCTATCATTACCAATGACACTATAATCTCTATCATTACCAATGACACTATAATCTCTATCATTACCAATGACACTATAATCTCTATCATTACCAATGACACTATAATCTCTATCATTACCAATGACACTATAATCTCTATCATTACCAACGACATTATAATCTCTACCATTACCAATGACACTATAATCTCTATCAATACCAACGACACTATAATCTCTATCATTACCAACGACATTATAATCTCTATCATTACCAATGACATTATAATCTCTATCATTACCAATGACACTATAATCTCTATCATTACCAACGACATTATAATCTCTACCATTACCAACAACACTATAATCTCTACCATTACCAACAACACTATAATCTCTATCATTACCAATGACACTATAATCTCTATCATTACCAATGACATTATAATCTCTATCATTACCAATGACATTATAATCTCTATCATTACCAACGATACTATAATCTCTATCATTACCAATGACACTATAATCTCTATCATTACCAATGACACTATAATCTCTATCATTACCAACAACACTATAATCTCTATCATTACCAACGACATTATAATCTCTATCATTACCAATGACACTATAATCTCTATCATTACCAATGACACTATAATCTCTATCATTACCAATGACATTATAATCTCTATCATTACCAACGACACTATAATCTCTATCATTACCAACGACACTATAATCTCTATCATTACCAATGACACTATAATCTCTACCGTTACCAATGACACTATAATCTCTATCATTACCAATGACACTATAATCTCCATCATTACCAATGACACTATAATCTCTACCATTACCAATGACACTATAATCTCTATCATTACCAATGACACTATAATCTCTATCATTACCAATGACACTATAATCTCCATCATTACCAATGACATCACAAGAGTCCGGATCTGGATGGCTATATATATATATATACACTGAGTATACCAAAAACAAACATTACAAACACCTTCCTAAGATTGAGATGTGTGCCATTCAGATGGGTGAACGGACAAGACAAACGATGTACGTGTCTTTGAGCGGGTTATAGTAGTAGGTGCCAGGCGCACCGGTTTGTGTCAGGCACTGTAACGCTGCCGTTTTTCCCCGTGTGTATCAAGTAATGGCAGAACTCAATATTAGAAAGGTGTTATTAATGTTTTGTACATAATGGATTTTGGTATTTGTAATACACAGAGATGTATTATCATGGATGGCAGGTGTAATGGATATAGATGTGTTTTACTGCCAAATGGAGGAGTAAGACATGTAATTCGGAGGCAGAACCTGGGAGACCCGTAGTGAATTAATCATGGCATCAATAGGATATAGAGTATTGTGTGTGTGTGTGTGTGTGTGTGTGTGTGTGTGTGTGTGTGTGTGTGTGTGTGTGTGTGTGTGTGTGTGTGTGTGTGTGTGTGTGTGTGTGTGTGTGTGTGTGTGTGTGTGACCTAGTAGTTAGATTGAGAGTGACATGGAAAAGAGAAATAGGGATTGCCATCCAGATCAGGACTCTTGTGATGTCATTGGTAATGATAGAGATTAGTTGGTAGAGCATGGTGTTTGCAACGCCAGGGTTGTGGGTTCGATTCCCACTGGGGGACCAGTACGGAGAATTTTTTTAATGAAATGAAGGCATTCACTACTGTAAGTCGCTCTGGATAAGAGCGTCTGCTAAATGACTAAAATGTAAAATGTAAATGTCATTGGTATTGATATAGATTATAGTGTCATTGGTAATGATAGAGATTATAGTGTCATTGGTAATGATAGAGATTATAGTGTTGTTGGTAATGATAGAGATTATAGTGTCGTTGGTAATGATAGAGATTATAGTGTCATTGGTAATGATAGAGATTATAGTGTTGTTGGTAATGATAGAGATTATAGTGTCATTGGTAATGGTAGAGATTATAGTGTCATTGGTAATGATAGAGATTATAGTGTCATTGGTAATGATAGAGATTATAGTGTCATTGGTAATGATAGAGATTATAATGTCATTGGTAATGATAGAGATTATAGTGTTGTTGGTAATGATAGAGATTATAGTATCGTTGGTAATGATAGAGATTATAGTGTCATTGGTAATGATAGAGATTATAGTGTTGTTGGTAATGGTAGAGATTATAGTGTCGTTGGTAATGATAGAGATTATAGTGTCATTGGTAATGATAGAGATTATAGTGTTGTTGGTAATGGTAGAGATTATAGTGTTGTTGGTAATGATAGAGATTATAGTATCGTTGGTAATGATAGAGATTATAGTGTTGTTGGTAATGATAGAGATTATAGTGTTGTTGGTAATGATAGAGATTATAGTGTTGTTGGTAATGATAGAGATTATAGTGTTGTTGGTAATGATAGAGATTATAGTGTCATTGGTAATGATAGAGATTATAGTATCGTTGGTAATGATAGAGATTATAGTGTCGTTGGTAATGATAGAGATTATAGTGTTGTTGGTAATGATAGAGATTATAATGTCATTGGTAATGATAGAGATTATAGTGTTGTTGGTAATGTACTGCTGCTAGCGATAGAGATTATAGAGTCATTGATTTCAGCAGGGGGGATAGCATAGGTCTTGGTTGGAGGACTAGTTTCTCTCTACAAACAGCCAATAGTCAAGTCTTAGTAATTAATGAGCGATGAACACAATTGAGTCCCAAATGGCACCCTGTTTCCTTTGTAGTACACTACTTTGGACTAAAGCCCTATGGTTGTATATATATATATATATACACAAAGTAGTGCACTTTAAACGGAATAGAGTACCATTTGGGATGAAGCCCGTGTGTGACTTAAAATACAGTACCCAGGAGCATAGCTGGAGGGAGGAGAGAGGACTGAGGAGGTGTACTGGGGTGGAGAGAAACGGAGAGGGGGGCAAGGACTGAGCTAAAGGAGAGATCTCAATTACCATCCCTGTATTGTGTTAGCTAGCCTAGACCAGTGTTGCGGAATATTTTTACACCAGGAACCAACAAGTTATGGCCTCTCTTGTGTCAGGGGCCAACAAGTTATGGCCTCTCTTGTGTCAGGGGCCAACAAGTTATGGCCTCTCTTGTGTCAGGGGCCAACAAGTTATGGCCTCTCTTGTGTCAGGGGCCAACAAGTTATGGCCTCTCTTGTGTCAGGGGCCAACAAGTTATGGCCTCTCTTGTGTCAGGGGCCAACAAGTTATGGTCTATCTTGTGTCAGGGGCCAACATTATGGTCTCGTGTCAGGGGCCAACAAGTTATGGTCTCGTGTCAGGGGCCAACAAGTTATGGCCTCTCTTGTGTCAGGGGCCAACACGCTATGGTCTCGTGTCAGGGGCCAACAAGCTATGGTGTTTCCACCTTGGGGGACTGCTTAGACTACATTATTGTCAGTTATCTATTTCAGGGACCGGCCAGCAACATCCCAGGCACTGGTACAAGTCCACAGGCCAGGGGTTGAGAAACATTGAACTAGACCACAATCTAAAACTTTGTAATCTATCCAGTACACTTGTAATTCTTTAATTCTCCAGGCGTTAGCACAGACAACAACAGTGATTGTATGAATGAACAGCTTGACAAGTAACGTGGTTAATTCACCTGTGTATTTATTTAAACACTGTGGAATAGAATCATGTGTTGTTGGTTTGAAAGTTTTCTTATTTAATTTCCAACGTTAACATCATCGCAGATCTTCCCAGTCAGATTACATTAGGGGGGGGAAAGAGCAGACGGCTGAGTGAAGATACAAAGAGAGAAGGATGTGCACCAAATAGCACCCTATTCCCTATATAGTTCAATACTTTTGATTTGATCCCCAGAGCCTGGTCAAAAGTAGTGCACTTTGTAGGGATAGGGTGCTATTTGGAATGCACACAGAGATATATTTCTTTGGTGATACACATCTGTTGTATTTATTGAAAACAGAGGTTGTTGCAGTGTAGTACGAGACTTTATTATTTATTCATCTCGCCGGCAGACAACACCATCCCTCCACAGCAGCTGCCAAGAAGTAAGACACTGAAAGAAACATATGGCTTTCCTCACCTTGAGGATGTTATGTTGGCTGATATCTCTGTCTGTCGGTTTGTCACAGGTGCTTGCTAGAGTGTTGGAGTTGATATGATTCTCACACGCGCACAGAGGGCTGCTGAAATGCAACCCAGTTGATGGTGCAATGCGATGGACAATGAGCATTCTTATGGTCCACTCCCCATCTCTTCCTCTTCCTTCTCCTCCCCCTCCTCTTCCCCCTCCTCCTCCTCCTCCTCCACCTGCTCCTCATCTTCCTCTTCCTCCTCTTCCTCTTCCTCCTCCTCATCTTCCTCATCTGCCTCTTCCTCCTCCTCTTCCTCTTCCTCCTCTCCTCCTCATCTTCCACTTCCTCCTTTTCCCCATCCTCCTCTTCCACCACATTATCATCTTCCTCCTCCTCTTCCTTCTCTTCTCCTCTTCCTCCTCCTTCCTCCACTTTTCTTCTCCTTCCTCCTTTTCCCCGTCCTCCACTTCCACCACTTTATCATCTTCCTCCTCCTCTTCCTTCTCTTCTCCTCTTCCTCCTCCTCTTCCTCCTCCTTCTTCCACTTTTCTTCTCCTTCCTCCTTTTCCTCCTCGTCCTCCTCTTCCTCCTCTTCCTCCTCTTCCTCCTATTCTTCCTATTCCTCATCTTCCTATTCCTCCCTCTCTTCCTCCCTCCTTTCATCTCTATCTTTTATTCTCTTACTCTCTGTTTTAGAGAGATTGCCTGCCACCCCACACTGCCACCCACCCCACACTGCCTCCCAACCCACCCCACACTGCCTCCCACCCCACACTGCAACCCACCCCACACTGCCACCCACCCCACACTGCCTCCCACCCCACACTGCCTCCCACCCCACACTGCCACCCACCCCACACTGCCTCCCAACCCACCCCACACTGCAACCCACCCCACACTGCCACCCCACACTGCCACCCACCCCACACTGCAACCCACCCCACACTGCCACCCACCCCACACTGCCTCCCACCCCACACTGCCTCCCACCCCACACTGCCACCCACCCCACACTGCCACCCCACACTGCCACCCACCCCACACTGCCTCCCACCCCACACTGCCTCCCACCCCACACTGCCTCCCACCCCACACTGCCTCCCACCTCACACTGCCACCCCACAATGCCACCCACCCCACACTGCCACCCACCCCACACTGCCACCCACCCCACCCCACACTGCCTCCCACCCCACCCCACACTGCCACCCACCCCACACTGCCTCCCACCCCACACTGCCACCCACCCCACACTGCCTCCCACCCCACACTGCCTCCCACCCCACACTGCCACCCACCCCACACTGCCTCCCACCCCACACTGCCACCCACCCCACACTGCCACCCCACACTGCCACCCACCCCACACTGCCTCCCACCCCACACTGCCACCCACCCCACCCCACACTGCCTCCCACCCCACCCCACACTGCCACCCACCCCACACTGCCTCCCACCCCACACTGCCACCCACCCCACACTGCCTCCCACCCCACACTGCCTCCCACCCCACACTGCCACCCACCCCACACTGCCTCCCACCCCACACTGCCACCCACCCCACACTGCCTCCCACCCCACACTGCCACCCCACCCCACACTGCCACCCACCCCACACTGCCACCCACCCCACACTGCCACCCACCCCACACTGCCTCCCACCCCACACTGCCTCCCACACTGCCACCCACCCCACACTGCCTCCCACCCCACACTGCCACCCACCCCACACTGCCTCCCACCCCACACTGCCTTCCACCCCACACTGCAACCCAATCCACACTGCCACACACCACTGTCAATCCATTCCTGTCTGCCACACAAAGCTGTGATTTAGTCTCTTCTGGGAAGACAAATAGTGGTCTGTGGAGATGAGAGAGAACTCCGTACATCTGCTGCAGTGCCCACATAACACGATACATTAGGCATTTCTAGACTGGGGTGTCATATTAATCCACCAGCAACACATGTCTTCCTTGTTTTTGTATTCACAAACTGAACTGATTGACACTCCTTTATGAACTTCAGATTTCTCACCAGACTTTATTTTACACCAGTTATTCAATTATAAAAATAAAAAACGTACTAAAAGTAGCAGCATAACTGTGGCTAAACTGGTTCTGTTGTGTGACCTAGCGACTGAATGGTTATCGACTCCTGGCTCGGTGCCGGCCGAGGGCCATCCATGTCAGTTACTCACTCAGCTCCTCTGGAAGTATTGGCTGGCTGTGCCCTTGCCAAGATACCGATAACAATAATGCCCTTTTAAACTGGAGGCCACAGTTTATCCATGGACCCTTGGGTTATAATCTGGCTCCAGCTTTTCAGAGGAGAGTCTTTTCTATGAAGAAAGCCTCTCATTTATCGTGTCTTCTCTCTGAAGAAAGCCTCTCATTTACAGTGTCTTCTCTCTGAAGAAAGCCTCTCATTTACCGTGTCTTCTCTCTGAAGAAAGCCTCTAATTTACAGTGTCTTCTCTCTGAAGAAAGCCTCTCATTTACAGTGTCTTCTCTCTGAAGAAAGCCTCTCATTTACAGTGTCTTCTCTCTGAAGAAATCCTCTAATTTACAGTGTCTTCTCTCTGAAGAAAGCTTCTCATTTACCGTGTCTTCTCTCTGAAGAAAGCCTCTCATTTACAGTGTCTTCTCTCTGAAGAAAGCCTCTCATTTACTGTGTCTTCTCTCTGAACAAAGCCTCTTATTTACAGTGACTTCTCTCTGAAGAAAGCCTCTCATTTACAGTGTCTTCTCTCTGAAGAAAGCCTCTCATTTACAGTGTCTTCTCTCTGAAGAAATCCTCTAATTTACAGTGTCTTCTCTCTGAAGAAAGCTTCTCATTTACCGTGTCTTCTCTCTGAAGAAAGCCTCTCATTTACAGTGTCTTCTCTCTGAAGAAAGCCTCTCATTTACTGTGTCTTCTCTCTGAAGAAAGCCTCTCATTTACAGTGACTTCTCTCTGAAGAAAGCCTCTCATTTACAATGGCTTCTCTCTGAAGAAAGCCTCTCATTTACAGTGTCTTCTCTCTGAAGAAAGCCTCTCATTTACTGTGTCTTCTCTCTGAAGAAAGCCTCTCATTTACAGTGTCTTCTCTCTGAAGAAAGCCTCTCATTTACAGTGACTTCTCTCTGAAGAAAGCCTCTCATTTACAGTGTCTTCTCTCTGAAGAAAGCCTCTCATTTACTGTCTTCTCTCTGAAGAAAGCCTCTCATTTACAGTGTCTTCTCTCTGAAGAAAGCCTCTCATTTACAGTGACTTCTCTCTGAAGAAAGCCTCTCATTTACAGTGTCTTCTCTCTGAAGAAAGCCTCTCATTTACTGTGTCTTCTCTCTGAAGAAAGCCTCTCATTTACAGTGACTTCTCTCTGAAGAAAGCCTCTCATTTACAGTGACTTCTCTCTGAAGAAAGCCTCTCATTTACAGTGACTTCTCTCTGAAGAAAGCATCTCATTTACAGTGTCTTCTCTCTGAAGAAAGCCTCTCATTTACAATGACTTCTCTCTGAAGAAAGCCTCTCATTTACTGTGTCTTCTCTCTGAAGAAAGCCTCTCATTTACAGTGACTTCTCTCTGAAGAAAGCCTCTCATTTACAGTGTCTTCTCTCTGAAGAAAGCCTCTCATTTACTGTGTCTTCTCTCTGAAGAAAGCCTCTCATTTACAGTGACTTCTCTCTGAAGAAAGCCTCTCATTTACAGTGACTTCTCTCTGAAGAAAGCCTCTCATTTACAAGGACTTCTCTCTGAAGAAAGCCTCTCATTTACAGTGTCTTCTCTCTGAAGAAAGCCTCTCATTTACATTGTCTTCTCTCTGAAGAAGGCATCTGCTCTGGTTTAAATTGACTTCAACCCCAAGTAATCAGCACTGTGTGCTGAAAAGGGGAAGGGGTCAATTAAGAGAGAGGGAGAGCGAGAGGGAGGGAGAGAGAGAGGGAGAGAGAGAGGGAGAGAGAGAGAGACAGGGGACAGAATAACAAGCAGATCATGCAGGCAGCACCACATGTGGCACAGTGGGTCAGTCTGTTGAAATAAATAAAAAGGCAAGCTGATGACAGGAGACGGTGAAAAGACCCTTCACTGTTCAAAGGGGTTAGCTCTCATTACCATGACAATCACCACTCTCCCCCCCCCCCATCTGTCCATCCCTACCCCGTCTCTCCCCCGGTCTCCCCCCCACGTATCCCCCATCCCTCACCCATCTGTCCGTGTCTGAGTAGAGAAGGAATAGGTAGATGGCAGGGGGTGGATAGTGTGTATGTGTGTGTGTGTTTGTGTGTCTTCCTCCCTGCTGTCTCAGTGCTCCAGGCCTCTTCGGGCAGGGCAGGATGAAGTGATGAGGTCATGGTTGTTCTCTTCCTCCATCAGTCAACACACTGGCCTTTTATTAAAAGGCCTAATGCTAATTCTCACAGCAGATGATTAACAAAGGGTCCTGAGCCATGAGGTTAATTTAGCCGCTGCTGCCGTTTCGGATGCGGACACTTAATACAGTCAAATGTAGTCATGCAGCACTAGTGGAGAACATACATGGGTTCAAATACTATTTGAAATCTTTCAAATGTTTTATCTTGGCTGGATTGCCAGATGGGGGTGGTGTTTGCACGTGTTTCGTGACTGTTACATTGGTTCCATTAGGGGCCTGGTAAACTCTATCAAGCACAAATACATTATTTGAAATGATTTCAAATAGTTGTTGAACCCAGGTCTGGTGGATAAACAGCAAGCAGGCGGTTGCAAGCAGACATAGTTGACTTGGTATAGCTGGTTGTGGTGTCTGTTGACAGCCATGATATCATCTGCTGGGATCACTGGCTAAACCAGGCACAATGCTCATAGGCTGGAAACGGTTTGGTGGAATTATCCATGCATGTAATATCCATTCCTTATTAAACTCTGCCTGGTGTGATTTTCACAGCCTAAGTAATGGCTCTCTGTACAGGCTGTGAACTCATAATGTTGAGGGATCATAAAGCTGAGGGATCATAATGCTGGGATCTCATAATGCTGGGGGATCATAATGCTGAGAGCTCATAAGGCTGGGGGATCATAATGCTGAGGGATCATAATGCTGGGAACTCTTAATGCTGGGTGATCATAATGCTGGGAACTCATAACCCTGGAGGATCTCATAATGCTGGGAACTCATAATGCTGAGAGCTCATAATGCTGGAGGATCATAATGCTGGGGGATCATAATGCCGAGAACTCATAATGCTGGGGGATCATAATGCTGGGAACTCATAATGCTGGGGGATCGTAATGCTGGGAACTCATAATGCTGGGGGATCATAATGCTGAGGGACCATAATGCTTGGATCTCATAATGCTGGGAACTCATAATGCTGGGAACTCATAATGCTGGGGGATCATAATGTTGGGAACTCATAATGCTGGGTGATCATAATGCTGGGAACTCATAATGCTGAGAACTCATAATGGTGGGGGATCATAATGCTGGGAACTCATAATGCTGGGGGATCATAATGCTGGGAACTCATAATGCTGGGTGATCATAATGCTGGGAACTCATAACCCTGGAGGATCTCATCATGCTGGGAACTCATAATGCTGGGGATCATAATGCTGAGGGATCAAAATGCTGGGAACTCATAATGCTGTGGTATCATAATGCTGAGGGATCATAATGTTGTGAACTCATAATGCTGGGAACTCAAAATGCTTAGGGATCATAAATCTGGGAACTCATAATGCTGGGAACTCATAATGCTGAGGGATCATAATGCTGTGGAATCATAATGCTGGGAACTCATAATGCTGAGGGATCATAATGCTGGGAACTCATAATGCTGGGAACTCATAATGCTGGGGGATCATAATGCTAAGGGATCATAATGCTGAGAACTCATAATGCTGGGGGACCATAATGTTGAGGGATCATAATGCTGGGAACTCATAATGCTGAGGGATCATAATTTTTGGGGATCATAATGCTGGGATCTCATAATGCTGGGGGATCATAATGCTGGGGGATCATAATGCTGGGAACTCATAATGCTGGGTGATCATAATGCTGGGAACTCATAACCCTGGAGGATCTCATCATGCTGGGAACTCATAATGCTGGGGATCATAATGCTGAGGGATCAAAATGCTGGGAACTCATAATGCTGTGGTATCATAATGCTGAGGGATCATAATGTTGTGAACTCATAATGCTGGGAACTCAAAATGCTTAGGGATCATAAATCTGGGAACTCATAATGCTGGGAACTCATAATGCTGAGGGATCATAATGCTGTGGGATCATAATGCTGGGAACTCATAATGCTGAGGGATCATAATGCTGGGAACTCATAATGCTGGGGGATCATAATGCTAAGGGATCATAATGCTGGGAACTCATAATGCTGGGAACTCATAATGCTGGGGGATCATAATGCTGGGAACTCATAATGCTGAGGGATCATAATTTTTAGGGATCATAATGCTGGGATCTCATAATGCAGGCGATCTCATAATGCTGGCTGGGAAATCATAATGCTGAGAGCTCATAATGCTGGGGGATCATAATGCTGGGGGATCATAATGCTGAGGAATCAAAATGCTGGGAACTCAATGCTGAGGGATCATAATCCTGAGGGATTATATTCCTTGGAACTCATAATGCTGGGGATCATAATGCTGGGGTATCATAATGCTGGGAACTCAGAATGCTGAGGGATCATAATGCTGTGAACTCAAAATGCTTAGGGATCATAATGTAGAGAACTCATAATGCTGAGGGATCATAATGCTGGGAACTCATAATGCTGAGGGATCATAATGCTGGGAACTCATAAAACTGGGGGATCATAAAGCTGAGGGATCTTAATGCTGGGAACTCATAACGCTGGGGGATCATCATTTTGAGGGATCATAATGCTGGGATCTCATAATGCTGGGGGATCATAATGCTGAGAGCTCATAAGGCTGGGGGATCATAATGCTGAGGGATCATAATGCTGGGAACTCATAATGCTGGGTGATCATAATGCTGGGAACTCATAACCCTGGAGGATCTCATAATGCTGGGAACTCATA
The DNA here is from genome assembly GCF_965601325.2 of Salmo salar. Lineage (NCBI taxonomy): Eukaryota > Metazoa > Chordata > Actinopteri > Salmoniformes > Salmonidae > Salmo > Salmo salar. The sequence continues at coordinate 111,337,718 of NC_138303.1, read as the reverse complement.
ATGCTGAGAGCTCATAATGCTGGAGGATCATAATGCTGGGGGATCATAATGCTGAGAACTCATAATGCTGGGGGATCATAATGCTGGGAACTCATAATGCTGTGGTATCATAATGCTGAGGGATCATAATGTTGTGAACTCATAATGCTGGGAACTCAAAATGCTTAGGGATCATAAATCTGGGAACTCATAATGCTGGGAACTCATAATGCTGAGGGATCATAATGCTGTGGAATCATAATGCTGGGAACTCATAATGCTGAGGGATCATAATGCTGGGAACTCATAATGCTGGGAACTCATAATGCTGGGGGATCATAATGCTAAGGGATCATAATGCTGAGAACTCATAATGCTGGGGGACCATAATGTTGAGGGATCATAATGCTGGGAACTCATAATGCTGAGGGATCATAATTTTTGGGGATCATAATGCTGGGAACTCATAATGCTGAGGGATCATAATTTTTAGGGATCATAATGCTGGGATCTCATAATGCAGGCGATCTCATAATGCTGGCTGGGAAATCATAATGCTGAGAGCTCATAATGCTGGGGGATCATAATGCTGGGGGATCATAATGCTGAGGAATCAAAATGCTGGGAACTCAATGCTGAGGGATCATAATCCTGAGGGATTATATTCCTTGGAACTCATAATGCTGGGGATCATAATGCTGGGGGATCATAATGCTGGGAACTCAAAATGCTTAGGGATCATAATGCTGGGAACTCAAAATGCTTAGGGATCATAATGTAGAGAACTCATAATGCTGAGGGATCATAATGCTGGGGTATCATAATGCTGGGAACTCAGAATGCTGAGGGATCATAATGCTGTGAACTCAAAATGCTTAGGGATCATAATGTAGAGAACTCATAATGCTGAGGGATCATAATGCTGGGAACTCATAATGCTGAGGGATCATACATTTACATTACATTTAAGTCATTTAGCAGACGCTCTTATCCAGAGCGACTTACAAATTGGTGCATTCACCTTATGATATCCAGTGGAACAACCACTTTACAATAGTGCATCTAAATCTTTTAAGGGGGGGGGGGGGGGGGGGGTTAGAAGGATTACTTTATCCTATCCTAGGTATTCCTTAAAGAGGTGGGGTTTCAGGTGTCTCCGGAAGGTGGTGATTGACTCCGCTGTCCTGGCATCGTGAGGGAGCTTGTTCCACCATTGGGGTGCCAGAGCAGCGAACAGTTTTGACTGGGCTGAGCGGGAACTGTGCTTCCTCAGAGGTAGGGGGGCCAGCAGGCCAGAGGTGGATGAACGCAGTGCCCTTGTTTGGGTGTAGGGCCTGATCAGAGCCTGAAGGTATGGAGGTGCCGTTCCCTTCACAGCTCCGTAGGCAATCACCATGGTCTTGTAGCGGATGCGAGCTTCAACTGGAAGCCAGTGGAGAGAGCGGAGGAGCGGGGTGACGTGAGAGAACTTGGGAAGGTTGAACACCAGACGGGCTGCGGCGTTCTGGATGAGTTGTAGGGGTTTAATGGCACAGGCAGGGAGCCCAGCCAACAGCGAGTTGCAGTAATCCAGACGGGAGATGACAAGTGCCTGGATTAACACCTAAACCATTCCCAGCCAAATAAAATCAGGCCTGCGTAGGGTTGCAATAGGAGGGTATATTACTGGATATATGTAATCTACCAGCATTTTGGTATAATTCAAGGACTGTATGTAATCTATCATGAGACATCTAGTGGCTCTTTTGGGTACTTCAGATTATCACAGGGGTGTAATTATCTCTGGCCCTCTACTTCAGATTATCACAGGGGTGTAATTATCTCTGGCCCTCTACTTCAGATTACCACAGGGGTGTAATTATCTCTGGCCCTCTACTTCAGAATATCACAGGGGTGTAATTATCTCTGGCCCTCTTCTTCAGATTAACACAGGGGTGTAATTATCTCTGGCCCTCTACTTCAGATTATCACAGGGGTGTAATTATCTCTGGCCCTCTACTTCAGATTATCACAGGGGTGTAATTATCTCTGGCCCTCTACTTCAGATTACCACAGGGGTGTAATTATCTCTGGCCCTCTACTTCAGATTATCACAGGGGTGTAATTATCTCTGGCCCTCTACTTCAGATTATCACAGGGGTGTAATTATCTCTGGCCCTCTACTTCAGATTACCACAGGGGTGTAATTATCTCTGGCCCTCTACTTCAGATTATTATTATATATATATATATATATTTTTTTTAACTAGGCAAGTCAGTTAAGAACAAATTCTTATTTTCAATGACGGCCTAGGAACAGCGGGTTAACTGCCTTGTTCAGGGGCAGAACGACAGATTTGTACCTTGTCAGTTTGCGGTTACTAGTCCAACGCTCTAACCACTAGGCTACGCTGCCACCCCAGATTACCACAGGGGTGTAATTATCTCTGGCCCTCTACTTCAGATTATCACAGGGGTGTAATTATCTCTGGCCCTCTACTTCAGATTATCACAGGGGTGTAATTATCTCTGGCCCTCTACTTCAGATTATCACAGGGGTGTAATTATCTCTGGCCCTCTACTTCAGATTACCACAGGGGTGTAATTATCTCTGGCCCTCTACATCAGATTATCACAGGGGTGTAATTATCTCTGGCCCTCTACTTCAGATTACCACAGGGGTGTAATTATCTCTGGCCCTCTACTTCAGATTATCACAGGGGTGTAATTATCTCTGGCCCTCTACTTCAGATTACCACAGGAGTTTAAGTATCTCTGGCCCTCTACTTCAGATTACCACAGGGGTGTAATTATCTCTGGCCCTCTACTTCAGATTATCACAGGGGTGTAATTATCTCTGGCCCTCTGTGTGGCTTTATACTGTATGAAAGGATTAAAGAAGATGATTTTAAAGTAAAAATAGAAAGATAAACCTCTGATAGATAAACCCTAAATACAAACCATCAATTTAGAGAATACCGTGTTGTTTAATATTAATATTATATTTAATAATATCCTTTATATTTTTCTTTATAAACTTGTATGTACATATTTTACTATGTATTTGTTGTCAATGTTTTGGCGCCAAACTGGTGGCAGTTATGAAAATAGTTAATAGTTGGAACAGTTGTGGAGTTAATTGAAAACAATGCCATTGTTGATTAGATGCTTTTAAAAAAATAAATAAATAGGGTATTTTTTCTTGAACCATCTGGTCTATGGTCTTGAGCCGTATGGGTCCTGGTCAAAAGTAGTGCTCTAGATAGGGAATAGGTTGCCGTTTGGGATGCAGCCCCAGAGAGAGGCAGAGGGGTGCCGGGCCACACAAAGGCCCAGCCTGTACCCTTCTGGAGTGGGGCTTAACGTTGCCAAGAGGACCATCTGCACCGTGCTGGAAGAGCCACTACAGATAACCAGAGGAGGTCTCAATAGCTAATTTCATTTGTTGTCATTTTCTTCTGTGCTTCTGACAACGGTCCTCATTAGAAAAAGTTGTATAGAGAGAGAGAGAGAGAGACAGAGAGAGAGAGAGAGAGAGAGAGAGAGAGAGAGAGAGAGAGAGAGAGAGAGAGAGAGAGAGAGAGAGAGAGAGAGAGAGAGAGAGAGAGAGAGAGAGAGAGAGATTACCTGAAGCTGTACTGCTTCACTACACACAACCTCACACATAATTACCTGCTCGGTCTGGTGCAGTCTGGTTGGAAATCAGTATGGTGTTCTGAATCTGATTGGTGGAGACTGTCTTTTTGTTTCAAGCTTTTGTTTTATGTAATGTGTGGGATAGTTCCTTTACATTTCACATTTTGAAGATGTTTTTGACACACTGGGTTCCCACGGTTGATTGGTTGAGCCACTTGCTGCTGGTTAAGAGTTAAGGTTTAGAATACGGTAAAAAAACCAAAATAAACACTGGGATTGAACACACGACCCTCGGAGCCGCGGCATAAACCCATCCACCATCCCCATCCACCACACCCATCGATTATCCACATCCACCACCCCCATCCGACTCCACTATCTCCATCCACCACCCCCACCCACCACCCTCATCCACCACCCCCATCCACCATCCCCATCCACTATCCCCATGCACCATCCCCATCCACCACCCCCATCCACCATCCCCATCCACCATCCCCATCCACTACACCCATCCCCATCCACTATCCCCATGCACCATCCCCATCCACCACCCCCATCCACCATCCCCATCCACTACACCCATCCACCATCCCCATCCACTATCCCCATCCACTATCCCCATCCACCACCCCATCCACTATCCCCATCTACTATCCTCATCCACCACACGCATGCACCATCCCCATCCACTATCCCCATCCACCACCATCATCCACCACCCACCCACCACCCCCATCCACTATCCCCATCCAACACCCACCCACCACCCCCATCCACCACTCCATCCACTATCCCCATCCACCACACCCATGCACCATCCCCATCCACTATCCCCATCCACCACCCTCATCCACCACCCCATCCACTATCCCCATCCACCACACCCATGCACCATCCCCATCCACTATCCCCATCCACCATCCCCATCCACCATCCCTATCCACCACACCCATGCACCATCCCCATCCACTATCCCCATCCACTATCCACATCCACCACCCTCATCCACCATCCCCATCCACCATCCTCATCCACCACCCCCATCCACCACCCTCATCCACCATCCCCATCCACCACCCATCCACTATCCCCATCCACCATCCCCATCCACTATCCCCATCCACCACATCCATGCACCATCCCCATCCACCATCCCCATCCACCACGCCCATCCACCATCCCCATCCACCATCCCCATCCACCACACCCATCCACTATCCCCATCCACCATCCACATCCACCACACCCATCCACTATCCCCAGCCACCACACCCATCCACTATCCCCAGCCACCACACCCATCCACCATCCCCATCCACTATCCCCAGCCACCACACCCATCCACCATCCCCATCCACTATCCCCATCCACCACCCCCATCCACCACCCCCATCCACCACCCCCATCCACCATCCCCATCCACCATCCCCATCCACTATCCCCAGCCACCACACCCATCCACTATCCCCAGCCACCACACATTTTTACATTACATTTACATTTTAGTCATTTAGCAGACGCTCTTATCCAGAGCGACTTACAAATTGGTGCATTCACCTATAATATCCAGTGGAACAACCACTTTACAATAGTGCATCTAAATCTTTTAAGGGGGGGGGGTTAGAAGGATTACCTTATCCTATCCCAGGTATTCCTTGAAGAGGTGGGGTTTCAGGTGTCTCCGGAAGGTGGTGATTGACTCCGCTGTCCTGGCGTCGTGAGGGAGCTTGTTCCACCATTGGGGTGCCAGAGCAGCGAACAGTTTTGACTGGGCTGAGCGGGAACTGTGCTTCCTCAGAGGTAGGGAGGCGAGCAGGCCAGAGGTGGATGAACGGAGTGCCCTTGTTTGGGTGTAGGGCCTGATCAGAGCCTGAAGGTACGGAGGTGCCGTTCCCCTCACAGCTCCGTAGGCAAGCACCATGGTCTTGTAGCGGATGCGAGCTTCGACTGGAAGCCAGTGGAGAGAGCGGAGGAGCGGGGTGACGTGAGAGAACTTGGGAAGGTTGAACACCAGACGGGCTGCGGCGTTCTGGATGAGTTGTAGGGGTTTAATGGCACAGGCAGGGAGCCCAGCCAACAGCGAGTTGCAGTAATCCAGACGGGAGATGACAAGTGCCTGGATTAGGACCTGCGCCGCTTCCTGTGTGAGGCAGGGTCGTACTCTGCGAATGTTGTAGAGCATGAACCTACAGGATCGGGTCACCGCCTTGATGTTGGTGGAGAACGACAGGGTGTTGTCCAGGGTCACGCCAAGGCTCTTAGCACTCTGGGAGGAGGACAGAAGGGAGTTGTCAACCGTGATGGCGAGATCATGGAACGGGCAGTCCTTCCCCGGGAGGAAGAGCAGCTCCGTCTTGCCGAGGTTCAGCTTGAGGTGGTGATCCGTCATCCACACTGATATGTCTGCCAGACATGCAGAGATGCGATTCGCCACCTGGTTGTCAGAAGGGGGAAAGGAGAAGATTAATTGTGTGTCATCTGCATAGCAATGATATGAGAGACCATGTGAGGATATGACAGAGCCAAGTGACTTGGTGTATAGCGAGAATAGGAGTGGGCCAAGAACAGAGCCCTGGGGGACACCAGTGGTGAGAGCACGTGGTGCGGAGACAGATTCTCGCCACGCCACCTGGTAGGAGCGACCTGTCAGGTAGGACGCAATCCAAGCGTGCGCGGTGCCAGAGATGCCCAGCTCGGAGAGGGTGGAGAGGAGGATCTGATGGTTCACGGTATCAAAGGCAGCAGATAGGTCTAGAAGGATGAGAGCAGAGGAGAGAGAGTTAGCTTTAGCAGTGCGGAGAGCCTCCGTGACACAGAGAAGAGCAGTCTCAGTTGAATGCCCAGTCTTGAAACCTGACTGATTAGGATCAAGAAGGTCATTCTGAGAGAGATAGCAAGAGAGCTGGCCAAGCACGGCGCGTTCAAGAGTTTTGGAGAGAAAAGAAAGAAGGGATACTGGCCTGTAGTTGTTGACATCGGAGGGATCGAGTGTAGGTTTTTTCAGAAGGGGTGCAACTCTCGCTCTCTTGAAGACAGAAGGGACGTAGCCAGCGGTCAAGGATGCGTTGATGAGCGAGGTGAGGTAGGGGAGAAGGTCTCCGGAAATGGTCTGGAGAAGAGAGGAGGGGATAGGGTCAAGTGGGCAGGTTGTTGGGCGGCCGGCCGTCACAAGACGCGAGATTTCATCTGGAGAGAGAGGGGAGAAAGAGGTCAAAGCACAGGGTAGGGCAGTGTGAGCAGGACCAGCAGTGTCGTTTGACTTAGCAAACGAGGATCGGATGTCGTCAACCTTCTTTTCAAAATGGTTGACGAAGTCATCCGCAGAGAGGGAGGAGGGGGGGGAGGGGGGGGGGGAGGGGGAGGAGGATTCAGGAGGGAGGAGAAGGTAGCAAAGAGCTTCCTAGGGTTAGAGGCAGATGCTTGGAGTTTAGAGTGGTAGAAAGTGGCTTTAGCAGCAGAGACAGAAGAGGAAAATGTAGAGAGGAGGGAGTGAAAGGATGCCAGGTCCGCAGGGAGGCGAGTTTTCCTCCATTTCCGCTCGGCTGCCCGGAGCCCTGTTCTGTGAGCTCGCAGTGAGTCGTCGAGCCACGGAGCAGGAGGGGAGGACCGAGCCGGCCTGGAGGATAGGGGACAGAGGAAATCAAAGGATGCAGAGAGGGAGGAGAGGAGGGTTGAGGAGGCAGAATCAGGAGATAGGTTGGAGAAGGTTTGAGCAGAGGGAAGAGATGATAGGATGGAAGAGGAGAGAGTAGCGGGAGAGAGAGAGCGAAGGTTGGGACGGCGCAATACCATCCGAGTAGGGGGAGAGTGAGAAGTGTTGGATGAGAGCGAGAGGGAAAAGGATACAAGGTAGTGGTCGGAGACTTGGAGGGGAGTTGCAATGAGATTAGTGGAAGAACAGCATCTAGTAAAGATGAGGTCAAGCGTATTGCCTGCCTTGTGAGTAGGGGGGGAAGGTGAGAGGGTGAGGTCGAAAGAGGAGAGGAGTGGAAAGAAGGAGGCAGAGAGGAATGAGTCGAAGGTAGACGTGGGGAGGTTAAAGTCACCCAGAACTGTGAGAGGTGAGCCATCCTCAGGAAAGGAACTTATCAAGGCGTCAAGCTCATTGATGAACTCTCCAAGGGAACCTGGAGGGCGATAAATGATAAGGATGTTAAGCTTGAAAGGGCTGGTAACTGTGACAGCATGGAATTCAAATGAGGAGATAGACAGATGGGTCAGGGGAGAAAGAGAGAATGTCCACTTGGGAGAGATGAGGATTCCAGTGCCACCACCCCGCTGGCTCGATGCTCTAGGGGTATGCGAGAACACGTAGTCAGACGAGGAGAGAGCAGTAGGAGTAGCAGTGTTATCTGTGGTGATCCATGTTTCCGTCAGCGCCAGGAAGTCTAGGGACTGGAGGGTAGCATAGGCTGAGATGAACTCAGCCTTGTTGGCCGCAGACCGGCAGTTCCAGAGGCTGCCGGAGACCTGGAACTCCACGTGGGTCGTGCGCGCTGGGACCACCAGGTTAGAGTGGCAGCGGCCACGCGGTGTGGAGCGTTTGTATGGCCTGTGCAGAGGAGAGAGAACAGGGATAGGCAGACACATAGTAGACAAGCTACAGAAGAGGCTACGCTAATGCAAATGAGATTGGAGTGACAAGAGGACTACACGTCTCGAATGTTCAGGAAGTTAAGCTTACGTTGCAAAAATGTTATTGACTAAAATGATACAGTACTGCTGGCTGGTGGAGTAGGCTAGCTAGCAGTGGCTGCGTTGTTGACTTTGAACGTGTAGCTGGCTAGGTAACCTCGGTAGTTTCAGTACTACACCTTGTCATGATACAAAGCAACTTTGTAGCTAGCTAGCTAACATAACACTAATCAAGACGTTCCTTGTAGTGTATTTAGTTTCAACAATGCTGCTCGTCGGTAATAGTTGGCTAGGTTAGGAAAAATGGCGTCGCGGGGGACGGAAATAGCTGGCTAGCTAACCTCGATGGCTGGCTAGCTAACAATTATCAATTAACAATTATCAAGTTATGACAAAGACAACTAGGTAGCTAGCTAGGTAACACTGCACTAGTCAAATCGTTCCGTTGTTTAGTATTAGTAACTACAGCGCTGCTAGTCGGTAACGGATGGCTAGCTGGCAGTGGGTTAATGATGACTAGGTGTGTTGAGTAAGTCTGGCGCCGCGTCGCGGCTGGCTAGCACACCTCGATAATACTCAAACTCAAACTACACAATTATCTTACCATCCCCATCCACTATCCCCAGCCACCATCCCCATCCACCACGCCCATCCACTATCCCCAGCCACCATCCCCATGCAAAACCCAAATGCTACTTGATGGTGATTGTGCTCACCGTTGCTGCTGAAGGCATCTCCCGATGTCCTCAGGACATGGACGGATGTCCGATTTCCAAGTGAATCTTGAGAGATCTAGCTGGTGTGTGTGTGTGTGTGTGTGTGTGTGTGTGTGTGTGTGTGTGTGTGTGTGTGTGTGTGTGTGTGTGTGTGTGTGTGTGTGTGTGTGTGTGTGTGTGTGTGTGTGATTCAGACTCGTACAAGCAATTTCAGTAGCTCCAACAATTGCAAGCAATTTCAGTAGCTCCACTGTAGTGTATAATTAATTCCACTAGAAAACAATGATATCCTTCTCGCCTGGAGGCTGTAGAAATATTCAGTTGTCTCTTTAATTACTTGCCGGTTACATTGATAGACACTACATTGCTGCGGAATCAATCACACTGATAGACAATTAAATAATTAACTGTTAATGCCAAAGAACATGCTAGAATAAGTAATAAATAATGAAATAATGAAGACATTGGAGTTGGAGCTGGAAGGAGAAAAAGTGAACAGTGTGAGGAGATCTAGTTAGTGGGGCTTCCAAATTGAACCCTATTCCCTATATAGTGCACTACTTTACACCAGAGCCCTATGGAACCCTATTCCCTATATATAGTGCACTACTTTAGACCAGAGCCCTATGGAACCCTATTCCCTATATAGTGCACTACTTTAGACCAGAGCCCTATGGAACCCTATTCCCTATATATAGTGCACTACTTTAGACCAGAGCCCTATGGAACCCTATTCCCTATATAGTGCACTACTTTAGACCAGAGCCCTATGGAACCCTATTCCCTATATAGTGCACTACTTTAGACCAGAGCCCTATGGAACCCTATTCCCTATATAGTGCACTACTTTTAACCAGAGCCCTATGGAACCCTATTCCCTATATATATATAGTGCACTACTTTTGACCAGAGTCCTATGGGCATAGGGAATAGGGTGCCATTTTAGACACATGTTAATCAACCAAACCTTGGAAACAATTTCTGTGACATATTAAAGGGGAGCTTGCCTGGTAGCAAAGGGAGAGAGAGTTATTAAAACCCAGACACCTACTCCCCTTACTTCAATCAGAAGTCCCCTCACTGGTTTGTCTGCAACCCAAATGGCACTGTGTTCCCTATATAGGACACACTCTTTGACCAGGAAACGTAGGGGCTCTAGCAAAATTAGTTCACTTATGTAGGGAATAGGGTGCTGTTTGGGATTGCTTTGGTTTTCCTGACCTCTCCTTTGTGTTGCATCCAATTCTTTCCCCTGAGCTAAAACCTTAACCTCAACAATAGTCTAATGAATTGGAGCCATGTCTGAGCCCAGCGCCTGCCACCGGGATACATCTCTTGATTTCTGAGGCGAGAAACCGATTGACACACAAGTAGCCCCAGGGCCGAGAGAGGAGAGGAGAGTAGAGGAGATGAGAGGGGGGAAAGGGAGAGGAGAGGAGAGGAGAGGGGGGAAAGGGAGAGGAGAGGAGAGGAGAGGGGGGAATAGGAGAGGAGAGTAGAGGAGATGGGAGGGGGGAATAGGAGAGGAGAGTAGAGGAGATGAGAGGGGGGAAAGGAGAGGAGAGGAGATGAGAAGGGGGAAAGGAGAGGAGAGGAGAGGAGAGGAGAGGAGAGGAGAGGAGAGGAGAGGAGAGGAGAGGAGGGATTAGTAGAGGAGATGAGAGGGGGGAATAGGAGAGGAGAGGAAAGGGGGGAATAGGAGAGGAGAGGAGATGAGAGGGGGGAATAGGAGAGGAGAGGAAAGGGGGGAATAGGAGAGGACAGGAGAGGGGGGAATAGGAGAGGAGAGGAGATGAGAGGGGGGAATAGGAGAGGAGAGGAGAGGAGATGAGAAGAGAAGATGAGTCAGTCCATCATTGAAATGTTGACCTCCTAATCATTTCTATGAGGATTTGGACGCTAAGTCAACAGCCTCTCTCTCTGTGCTATCACAGAACAGTCCTCTCTATGAGCTTTAGGATCTTTGATCCTGGGTTTCAGGATCACTACCATAATGTTCTCCTCTCCAGCTCTAGGCCTGCTTAACTCGATCCTCTTTTAAAGACAGAGGCCACAAAGCACCAAGCCTCAAGCACGGTGGGAGAAAGATGCTTTTCCTGGTAAAATGGGTAATGAGAGTTTAGTTATGAAACAAAATGACTGGGTTGTCACCTCTCTCTCTCTCTCTCTCTCTCTCTCTCTCTCTCTCTCTCTCTCTCTCTCTCAGGCTCTCTCCCCAGCTGTTCCTTTTACCCTCTCTCTCTCTGTTTCTCTCTCTCTCTCCCCCCCTGACACATACCCACCCTCACATACACTCCATGTTTGAGTAATGTGTCTGTCTGGCTGGCTGTGCAGTAGCAGCTCATCTAGCTACAGGGGCAGGAGCTGTAGGACTCAGTAGCAGCTCATTTAACTGTGGGACAGGAGCTGTTGGAGTCAGGGGCTGTGTTCCAAATGGAACCCTTTTCCCTAGTGTACTGCTTTTGACCAGAGTTCTGGGATGTAAACAGGGCTGCAGAGCTCCATTCTGCTGGAGACAGACTAGGATGGAAGGGAACATCCCCTGGGCACTGACTTTGCCAGAATTTAAAACACTCTTGTGTGCATGGATGGGAGGGTGGTGGGGTGTGTATGATTAAGAATTTGGGTTATTAGATAGTTTGTGTGTGTGTGTTTGTTAGAAAGGGGTGTGTGTGTGAGAGAGAGAGAGAGAGAGAGAGAGAGAGAGAGAGAGAGAGAGAGAGAGAGAGAGAGAGAGAGAGAGAGAGAGCGAGAGAGAGAGAGAGAGAGAGAGAGAGAGCCTGGTATGCTCATTTCATCTGTAATATATACAGTAGTATGTGCGCAGAAGAGAAACTATGCTCTCTCTCTAATATATCTGCTGGTAATAACAGGTTGGACAAACTGCATAGTCCTACCACTCAGCTCTCCTTCAATACTGTCTGGTGTAGAGCAATAGAAAAATCACTTAGACTCAGTTCGGTTTATTTTCCAATCCAAAACCACACCAGGAGACCACTTTTGAGGTCTGGGGGAGAAAAAAAAACTACAAAATGTTAGAATTATGGGTTCTTTCTTTAATAAAAGTTGTGGCGTACTGCACCACAGGTTACAGGGGGGTGCCACAGAATTCTATGGCAACGGTATTGAAGTGTCAGCCATTGTTGCCAGAATTAAGCAATTTACCACAATCTGCCACCATCTACTACAATAAAGCTCAAAATGTTTAAAGGAAGAACCACTGTAGTTACCCTTCAATGCAACTGTGTACCAGCCAGATACCCTGGTTTGGTTAGCAGTGTTTCTGTAGTGTACCAGCCAGATACCCTGGTTTGGTTAGCAGTGTTTCTGTAGTGTACCAGCCAGATACCCTGGTTTGGTTAGCAGTGTTTCTGTAGTGTACCAGCCAGATACCCTGGTTTGGTTAGCAGTGTTTCTGTAGTGTACCAGCCAGATACCCTGGTTTGGTTAGCAGTGTTTCTGTAGTGTACCAGCCAGATACCCTGGTTTGGTTAGCAGTGTTTCTGTAGTGTACCAGCCAGATACCCTGGTTTGGTTAGCAGTGTTTCTGTAGTGTACCAGCCAGATACCCTGGTTTGGTTAGCAGTGTTTCTGTAGTGTACCAGCCAGATACCCTGGTTTGGTTAGCAGTGTTTCTGTAGTGTACCAGCCAGATACCCTGGTTTGGTTAGCAGTGTTTCTGTAGTGTACCAGCCAGATACCCTGGTTTGGTTAGCAGTGTTTCTGTAGTGTGTACCAGCCAGATACCCTGGTTTGGTTAGCAGTGTTTCTGTAGTGTACCAGCCAGATACCCTGGTTTGGTTAGCAGTGTTTCTGTAGTGTACCAGCCAGATACCCTGGTTTGGTTAGCAGTGTTTCTGTAGTGTACCAGCCAGATACCCTGGTTTGGTTAGCAGTGTTTCTGTAGTGTACCAGCCAGATACCCTGGTTTGGTTAGCAGTGTTTCTGTAGTGTACCAGCCAGATACCCTGGTTTGGTTAGCAGTGTTTCTGTAGTGTGTACCAGCCAGATACCCTGTTTTGGTTAGCAGTGTTTCTGTAGTGTACCAGCCAGATACCCTGGTTTGGTTAGCAGTGTTTCTGTAGTGTACCAGCCAGATACCCTGGTTTGGTTAGCAGTGTTTCTGTAGTGTGTACCAGCCAGATACCCTGGTTTGGTTAGCAGTGTTTCTGTAGTGTACCAGCCAGATACCCTGGTTTGGTTAGCAGTGTTTCTGTAGTGTGTACCAGCCAGATACCCTGGTTTGGTTAGCAGTGTTTCTGTAGTGTACCAGCCAGATACCCTGGTTTGGTTAGCAGTGTTTCTGTAGTGTGTACCAGCCAGATACCCTGGTTTGGTTAGCAGTGTTTCTGTAGTGTGTACCAGCCAGATACCCTGGTTTGGTTAGCAGTGTTTCTGTAGTGTACCAGCCAGATACCCTGGTTTGGTTAGCAGTGTTTCTGTAGTGTACCAGCCAGATACCCTGGTTTGGTTAGCAGTGTTTCTGTAGTGTACCAGCCAGATACCCTGGTTTGGTTAGCAGTGTTTCTGTAGTGTACCAGCCAGATACCCTGGTTTGGTTAGCAGTGTTTCTGTAGTGTACCAGCCAGATACCCTGGTTTGGTTAGCAGTGTTTCTGTAGTGTGTACCAGCCAGATACCCTGGTTTGGTTAGCAGTGTTTCTGTAGTGTACCAGCCAGATACCCTGGTTTGGTTAGCAGTGTTTCTGTAGTGTACCAGCCAGATACCCTGGTTTGGTTAGCAGTGTTTCTGTAGTGTACCAGCCAGATACCCTGGTTTGGTTAGCAGTGTTTCTGTAGTGTACCAGCCAGATACCCTGGTTTGGTTAGCAGTGTTTCTGTAGTGTGTACCAGCCAGATACCCTGGTTTGGTTAGCAGTGTTTCTGTAGTGTACCAGCCAGATACCCTGGTTTGGTTAGCAGTGTTTCTGTAGTGTACCAGCCAGATACCCTGGTTTGGTTAGCAGTGTTTCTGTAGTGTACCAGCCAGATACCCTGGTTTGGTTAGCAGTGTTTCTGTAGTGTACCAGCCAGATACCCTGGTTTGGTTAGCAGTGTTTCTGTAGTGTGTACCAGCCAGATACCCTGGTTTGGTTAGCAGTGTTTCTGTAGTGTACCAGCCAGATACCCTGGTTTGGTTAGCAGTGTTTCTGTAGTGTACCAGCCAGATACCCTGGTTTGGTTAGCAGTGTTTCTGTAGTGTACCAGCCAGATACCCTGGTTTGGTTAGCAGTGTTTCTGTAGTGTACCAGCCAGATACCCTGGTTTGGTTAGCAGTGTTTCTGTAGTGTGTACCAGCCAGATACCCTGGTTTGGTTAGCAGTGTTTCTGTAGTGTACCAGCCAGATACCCTGGTTTGGTTAGCAGTGTTTCTGTAGTGTACCAGCCAGATACCCTGGTTTGGTTAGCAGTGTTTCTGTAGTGTGTACCAGCCAGATACCCTGGTTTGGTTAGCAGTGTTTCTGTAGTGTACCAGCCAGATACCCTGGTTTGGTTAGCAGTGTTTCTGTAGTGTACCAGCCAGATACCCTGGTTTGGTTAGCAGTGTTTCTGTAGTGTACCAGCCAGATACCCTGGTTTGGTTAGCAGTGTTTCTGTAGTGTACCAGCCAGATACCCTGGTTTGGTTAGCAGTGTTTCTGTAGTGTACCAGCCAGATACCCTGGTTTGGTTAGCAGTGTTTCTGTAGTGTACCAGCCAGATACCCTGGTTTGGTTAGCAGTGTTTCTGTAGTGTACCAGCCAGATACCCTGGTTTGGTTAGCAGTGTTTCTGTAGTGTACCAGCCAGATACCCTGGTTTGGTTAGCAGTGTTTCTGTAGTGTGTACCAGCCAGATACCCTGGTTTGGTTAGCAGTGTTTCTGTAGTGTACCAGCCAGATACCCTGGTTTGGTTAGCAGTGTTTCTGTAGTGTACCAGCCAGATACCCTGGTTTGGTTAGCAGTGTTTCTGTAGTGTACCAGCCAGATACCCTGGTTTGGTTAGCAGTGTTTCTGTAGTGTACCAGCCAGATACCCTGGTTTGGTTAGCAGTGTTTCTGTAGTGTACCAGCCAGATACCCTGGTTTGGTTAGCAGTGTTTCTGTAGTGTGTACCAGCCAGATACCCTGTTTTGGTTAGCAGTGTTTCTGTAGTGTACCAGCCAGATACCCTGGTTTGGTTAGCAGTGTTTCTGTAGTGTACCAGCCAGATACCCTGGTTTGGTTAGCAGTGTTTCTGTAGTGTGTACCAGCCAGATACCCTGGTTTGGTTAGCAGTGTTTCTGTAGTGTACCAGCCAGATACCCTGGTTTGGTTAGCAGTGTTTCTGTAGTGTGTACCAGCCAGATACCCTGGTTTGGTTAGCAGTGTTTCTGTAGTGTACCAGCCAGATACCCTGGTTTGGTTAGCAGTGTTTCTGTAGTGTGTACCAGCCAGATACCCTGGTTTGGTTAGCAGTGTTTCTGTAGTGTGTACCAGCCAGATACCCTGGTTTGGTTAGCAGTGTTTCTGTAGTGTACCAGCCAGATACCCTGGTTTGGTTAGCAGTGTTTCTGTAGTGTACCAGCCAGATACCCTGGTTTGGTTAGCAGTGTTTCTGTAGTGTACCAGCCAGATACCCTGGTTTGGTTAGCAGTGTTTCTGTAGTGTACCAGCCAGATACCCTGGTTTGGTTAGCAGTGTTTCTGTAGTGTACCAGCCAGATACCCTGGTTTGGTTAGCAGTGTTTCTGTAGTGTGTACCAGCCAGATACCCTGGTTTGGTTAGCAGTGTTTCTGTAGTGTACCAGCCAGATACCCTGGTTTGGTTAGCAGTGTTTCTGTAGTGTACCAGCCAGATACCCTGGTTTGGTTAGCAGTGTTTCTGTAGTGTACCAGCCAGATACCCTGGTTTGGTTAGCAGTGTTTCTGTAGTGTACCAGCCAGATACCCTGGTTTGGTTAGCAGTGTTTCTGTAGTGTGTACCAGCCAGATACCCTGGTTTGGTTAGCAGTGTTTCTGTAGTGTACCAGCCAGATACCCTGGTTTGGTTAGCAGTGTTTCTGTAGTGTACCAGCCAGATACCCTGGTTTGGTTAGCAGTGTTTCTGTAGTGTACCAGCCAGATACCCTGGTTTGGTTAGCAGTGTTTCTGTAGTGTACCAGCCAGATACCCTGGTTTGGTTAGCAGTGTTTCTGTAGTGTGTACCAGCCAGATACCCTGGTTTGGTTAGCAGTGTTTCTGTAGTGTACCAGCCAGATACCCTGGTTTGGTTAGCAGTGTTTCTGTAGTGTACCAGCCAGATACCCTGGTTTGGTTAGCAGTGTTTCTGTAGTGTACCAGCCAGATACCCTGGTTTGGTTAGCAGTGTTTCTGTAGTGTACCAGCCAGATACCCTGGTTTGGTTAGCAGTGTTTCTGTAGTGTGTACCAGCCAGATACCCTGGTTTGGTTAGCAGTGTTTCTGTAGTGTGTACCAGCCAGATACCCTGGTTTGGTTAGCAGTGTTTCTGTAGTGTACCAGCCAGATACCCTGGTTTGGTTAGCAGTGTTTCTGTAGTGTACCAGCCAGATACCCTGGTTTGGTTAGCAGTGTTTCTGTAGTGTGTACCAGCCAGATACCCTGGTTTGGTTAGCAGTGTTTCTGTAGTGTACCAGCCAGATACCCTGGTTTGGTTAGCAGTGTTTCTGTAGTGTACCAGCCAGATACCCTGGTTTGGTTAGCAGTGTTTCTGTAGTGTACCAGCCAGATACCCTGGTTTGGTTAGCAGTGTTTCTGTAGTGTACCAGCCAGATACCCTGGTTTGGTTAGCAGTGTTTCTGTAGTGTACCAGCCAGATACCCTGGTTTGGTTAGCAGTGTTTCTGTAGTGTACCAGCCAGATACCCTGGTTTGGTTAGCAGTGTTTCTGTAGTGTACCAGCCAGATACCCTGGTTTGGTTAGCAGTGTTTCTGTAAGTAATAATAAGTGAGTGTAGTGTCAGTGTAATGTTGGTCAGTGTCAGTGTTATATTGGTCAGTGTCAGTGTTATATTGGTCAGTGTCAGTGTTATATTGGTCAGTGTAATGTTGGTCAGTGTCAGTGTTATATTGGTCAGTGTCAGTGTTATATTGGTCAGTGTAATGTTGGTCAGTGTAATGTTGGTCAGTGTAATGTTGGTCAGTGTCAGTGTAATGTTGGTCAGTGTAATGTTAGTCAGTGTCAGTGTAATATTGGTCAGTGTCAGTGTAATATTGGTCAGTGTAATGTTGGTCAGTGTAATGTTGGTCAGTGTAATGTTGGTCAGTGTCAGTGTTATATTGGTCAGTGTAATGTTAGTCAGTGTAATGTTGGTCAGTGTAATGTTGGTCAGTGTAATGTTGGTCAGTGTAATGTTGGTCAGTGTCAGTGTAATGTTGGTCAGTGTCAGTGTAATGTTGGTCAGTGTCAGTGTAATGTTGGTCAGTGTAATGTTGGTCAGTGTCAGTGTAATGTTGGTCAGTGTAATGTTGGTCAGTGTCAGTGTAATATTGGTCAGTGTAATGTTGGTCAGTGTCAGTGTAATGTTGGTCAGTGTAATGTTGGTCAGTGTCAGTGTAATATTGGTCAGTGTCAGTGTAATGTTGGTCAGTGTCAGTGTAATATTGGTCAGTGTAATGTTGGTCAGTGTAATGTTGGTCAGTGTAATGTTGGTCAGTGTCAGTGTAATATTGGTCAGTGTCAGTGTAATGTTGGTCAGTGTCAGTGTAATATTGGTCAGTGTAATGTTGTTCAGTGTAATGTTGGTCAGTGTCAGTGTAATGTTGGTCAGTGTAATGTTGGTCAGTGTAATGTTGGTCAGTGTAATGTTTGTCAGTGTAATGTTGGTCAGTGTCAGTGTAATGTTGGTCAGTGTAATATTGGTCAGTGTAATGTTGGTCAGTGTAATGTTGGTCAGTGTAATGTTGGTCAGTGTCAGTGTAATATTGGTCAGTGTAATGTTGGTCAGTGTAATGTTGGTCAGTGTCAGTGTAATGTTGGTCAGTGTAATGTTGGTCAGTGTAATGTTGGTCAGTGTAATGTTGGTCAGTGTCAGTGTAATGTTGGTCAGTGTAATATTGGTCAGTGTAATGTTGGTCAGTGTAATGTTGGTCAGTGTAATGTTTGTCAGTGTTTGCTGTCATATTCAGAAAAGCTAGAGTATCCTATCCTCCCCTGAAAGTCTGTGTGTTTCTCCAACACTAAGTGTGATGCATATTTATCCTGGGTATATTTATCATGTCTGTGTAGGCAGGAGGAGGGGGCCCTAATTTGGTTAGATCCTGTTCCATTCATTTCACTTACAGCGTCTATGATGACAAGCTTGTACTATTGATAAATTGACTGTTGAATGAAGACCGTCTCCTAACAGTAGTTGACAAAGCCGGGGCTGAGTGGAGATTTGCCGGGACATAATTTAGGAGCTAACAGAATTAAATTACACACACACAGTGCTTCCCTGGTCTGGAAGTATCTCAAAGAAAAATCAATTTGTGACCTTAAAGTGATGGTTAAAATAAATAAATAATTGGCTATAAAGGTTTTGCTTCGGGGGGGGGGGGGGGAAGTGGTCACCAAGGTGACGAGTGAGGTACAATCAACCCTAATGGTAGTTTAAAGCAGGGTTATGTTTGTAATGCCAGACGATGGAATCCAATTGTCTGTTTCTTATGGTGGTGACCTGGTTGACCAGATGCTATATGAAAGACTTTATTAGTGTTAGTATGCATGGCTCCAGTCAAGACTTGTAAAGATACATTTAGAGAATGGTCCTCCTCTTCCTCCTCTCAGGAGCCTCCACTGCTGTGAAAATACAATTAGAGAATTGTTTCAGGAAAATACTTTCTATAGAGTGCCATGTCCACCTGTATCCTATCTATCTCTATGGCCATGTCCACCTGTCCTCATGTATCCTAGCATCTGTTAGCCTGTTGCTATAAGCACCAACCTCCAGTCCTGACTTCTATAGACAGTTGCTAGCTCATCACTGTCACCAGGACTGGGGGAGTGGGGTGCTGGTGGGGGTAAACTGGGGGAGTGGGGTGCTGGTGGGGGTAAACTGGGGGAGTGGGGTGCTGGTGGGGGTAAACAGGGGGAGTGGGGGGCTGGTAAACTGGAGGAGTGGGGTGCTGGTGGGGGTAAACTGGGGGAGTGGGGTGCTGGTGGGGGTAAACTGGGGGAGTGGGGTGCTGGTGGGGGTAAACAGGGGGAGTGGGGGGCTGGTAAACTGGAGGACTTATTATTATTATTCTTATTAGTATTATTTTCTGAATTTATTTTACCTTAATTTCAACAGGAAAGTAATATATACAAAAACACTGTCAATTAAAACAAACACCTTCGTGATAAAAATCTTCCGCTGTCTGAATTGTCCTAAGGACACCAAAGCATCCAATCGAAACATCTTTGGGGGGGGGGGGGGGGGGGATGATTCCCAAGCATAGGGTGTAAGGAAATTAAAGGCCGATTCTCCTAACTCTGTAGACACCAAAGTAGTCTTCAAAAGTTAACTAACCCTGTGAACGGGTTTGATAACTTGTAATTTAAAATCATAACAGTGATGTTAGGTCAGTCGCATCCTTATGTAGCTTATTGGCTTTGTAAACAAAAAAAGCCAAATGATGTGATCTACATGACTTTAAAGGGGTCCTGCCAACCTTTTGGTAAAGAATGCAGCGATGAGTCTCCTGTGATTTAAAAAAACAAAAACAACTAAGGACGCTATGATAAACGTAATCCAGGGGTTTAAAAGAGTTGAGGCAGCTGCGCTTTGATAAATACTATCACCATTTTTAAGAACAGGTAGAAAAGTTTATAAATAGTCTCACCATAATCAACAACGGGTAGAACGGTTGATAAATACTATCACCATAACAACGGGTAGAACGGTTGATAAATAGTCTTGGATTCGTGGTTAAACTTGGAATATTGTTATATTCAGAAGTATAGGAACATTCGTTACCCAAGATACATGAGGGGTGACATAGTGAAGCTTGGGAGGGGCTGAGCGCAGGGAAAACAATCCCATGTGACAGTACTGATACGGGGAGAAACCGTTAAAGACTCATATCACTTAGTTCCCTGCTTAGCAAGAATGATGCAATGTTTAGCGATAAGGAGGAGACTCCACCCAAAGTGGGGTATGAATACCACCAAGGGGGAAGCCATGTCTGTGTCTGAATTACAGCTGTATCGACCCTTTGGGAAGAATTAAACTTGGTTGAGCTTCTCTAGTGTCCGTGAGTTATTTACTCAAAGTTAGAACCTAACAATAGTATCACCGTAATCAACAACAGGTAGAACGGTTGATAAATACTATCACCATAACAACAGGTAGAACGGTTGATAAATACTATCACCATAACAACAGGTAGAACGGTTAATAAATACTATCACCATAACAACAGGTAGAACGGTTGATAAATACTATCACCATAACAACAGGTAGAACGGTTGATAAATACTATCACCATAACAACAGGTAGAACGGTTGATAAATACTATCACCATAACAACAACAGGTAGAACGGTTGATAAAGACTATCACCATAACAACAGGTAGAACGGTTGATAAATACTATCACCATAACAACAGGTAGAACGGTTGATAAATACTATCACCATAACAACAGGTAGAACGGTTGATAAATACTATCACCATAACAACAGGTAGAACGGTTGATAAATACTATCACCATAACAACAGGTAGAACGGTTGATAAATACTATCACCATAACAACAGGTAGAACGGTTAATAAATACTATCACCATAACAACAGGTAGAACGGTTGATAAATACTATCACCATAACAACAGGTAGAACGGTTGATAAATACTATCACCATAACAACAGGTAGAACGGTTGATAAATACTATCACCATAACAACAACAGGTAGAACGGTTGATAAAGACTATCACCATAACAACAGGTAGAACGGTTGATAAATACTATCACCATAACAACAGGTAGAACGGTTGATAAATACTATCACCATAACAACAGGTAGAACGGTTGATAAATACTATCACCATAACAACAGGTAGAACGGTTGATAAATACTATCACCATAACAACAACAGGTAGAACGGTTGATAAATACTATCACCATAACAACAACAGGTAGAACGGTTGATAAATACTATCACCATAACAACAGGTAGAACGGTTGATAAATACTATCACCATAACAACAACAGGTAGAACGGTTGATAAATACTATCACCATAACAACAGGTAGAACGGTTGATAAATACTATCACCATAACAACAGGTAGAACGGTTGATAAATACTATCACCATAACAACAGGTAGAACGGTTGATAAATACTATCGCCATAACAACAGGTAGAACGGTTGATAAATACTATCACCATAACAACAGGTAGAACGGTTGATAAATACTATCACCATAACAACAGGTAGAACGGTTGATAAATACTATCACCATAACAACAGGTAGAACGGTTGATAAATACTATCACCATAACAACAGGTAGAACGGTTGATAAATACTATCACCTTAATCAAGAACAGGTAGAAAAGTTGACGACACAATCTACTTCCTGTTGACTAGAGAGGGGCAACATCTGTTTCTATACAAATTCGCCCACTTTCAATCTTTGCTTCTTAACAAGCTCATTTGTATGCTTGTATACATTAATTCATTGTCAATCCAAATACCTTAGGTATTTGTATTCAGGGACTTGTTGGATTACAGAACCATTCGACGAGTGAAGATGTAATCCATTTGAGACAATCTTACGAGCACTTGGAAACATCATGAGTTTAAATCAGTAAGGGCTTCCTGTACAGCTGTAAAATCAGACTGCAGCCTTGTCAAAGCCAGGTCAGCAGTCGGCGCTATGGAGTACATAATAGTATCATTTGCATTAAACATTTTAACAGATTGATCAATGAAGAGAACAGGTCCCAGAATGGACCCCTGTGGTACACCTTCATGTACATCAAGAAATTCAGACTTAACCCCATCAATCACGACGGCCTGAGTTCTGTCACTATGATAATCATGAAACCATGAACAGGCGTCAGAGCTCAGACCTATAGAGGACAACGTATTCTATAAAATAACATGATCAACAGCATCAAAAGCTTTTGGCAGGTCCACAAACAAAGCAGAACATTTCATTTTAGCATCTAAAGCATTGATAAGATCATTAACAACTAATGTGGATGCTGTGACACTGCTATGCCCAGGCCTAAACCCTGATTGGATGGCCAGGCCTAAACCCTGATTGGATGGACTGGCCTAAACCCTGATTGGATGCCCAGGCCTAAACCCTGATTGGATGCCCAGGCCTAAACCCTGATTGGATGGCCTGGCCTAAACCCTGATTGGATGCCCAGGCCTAAACCCTGATTGGATGGCCAGGCCTAAACCCTGATTGGATGGCCTGGCCTAAACCCTGATTGGATGGCCAGGCCTAAACCCAGATTAATTTACATAAAAAATAGCATGTTCAGATAAAAAAATAGCTAAATTGCTTATTTAGCAACGTTTGGAGAATCTTGGCTAGACATGGACGCCTAGAGATAGGACCATAATGATCAATATCACTACCATCCCCCTCTTATGGAGTGGCAGCACATACGCTGTTTTCCATACTTTATATTTCCTGATAACAATATTACATTTAAGATATGTGTTACTGAGAGCCAGCAATGAGGTGGGCAGCTCACTTGAGCAGACGCGGCTCCAATTGGTCAGCCCCTGTGGCTTGCTTGCTATCTATAGCAAGTAAGGCATCAAGGACTACCATTTTCAATCTGCAAAATTCTCGAATCGTCATTTTGCCCACTCTTAGAGATAGTGTGGCTTAGACACTCTTTCAAAAAGATAGCCCGCTGAAATAAAATGACGATTAAATGCATCATTGATTGTATTGTTTTTTTGTCTGTATTGGGGCCAGAGTCTGAACTAATTTGTTGTGGCAGAGAGGAATAAGTAGAACCCTTCAGAGATTTGACAATCGTCCAGATTTTTTGCTGGATTCCTCTTACAAACAGAAAAGTGGTTACATAATAATCAGATTTAGCATTTCTGATTTGTCTTATACGTTGATTCCTCAGTTGCTTAAAAGATTGCCAATCCGGGTATAAACCTGTGTTCCTGGCTTTGACCCAGGCAACATTTCTCTTATAAATGACTTTAGATAATTCAGGAGTGAACCAGGCATTCGATCTACCTTTAACTCTCAAGAGTTTTGAAGGGAGCATAACTATCTACAATAGCGTTGACGAAAAATTTACAAAAACAAATCTTAAAGCTAAATCAGGATCAAGGATTAGATGAAATACAATCAAAGGTCACTAAAAAAGAAGCTAGTTCACTAAAGTGTTCAGAGTTCCTGTTAGTGATGTCACAAGGCTTAGATTTATGCATTCTCACGTCTCCGACATATCAAACTGGGCAGTGGTCACTAAAATCCAGTGGGGAAAACCCCCCCCCCCCCCCCCACTAGTAACATATTTAGTATTCGTCAAAATAAGATCAATCATTGGTAAATCTTGATGGATCTTTAGGATTAGGCCGTGTAGGCTCAGTTGTCCGCTGAGACAGGTTTAGCTCAGAGCAAATATCTTTCAGCGTATCTGACACTGGCATCCTTCAAATCAATATAAACATTTCCCATAATTAGTAGTTCAGATCAACCAAACTTAGATAGTAATTCAGATAAATTGTTAAGAGCACACGAGGGAGCTGAGGGACGGTGATACACACGTACTAGTGTCAGCTGGTCATTATGACCAAGGCCCACATTCATTTACATTCATTTAGCAGACACTCTTATCCAGAGCAACTTACAGTAGTGAATGCATACATTTCATAAACATTTTTCCCCCTGTACTGGTCCCCCGTGGGACTCAAACCCACAACCCTGGCATTGCAAACACCATGCTCTACCAACTGAGCCACACGGGACCACATTAAGAACCAGATGATCAAACTGCTTAGGGACAGAGGCAGCTAGAGCTACAAAAAAAACATTTATAAATGACAACAACCCCAACTCTGCCGATTCTGTCTGATCTGTAAACACCTTATCCAGACAGTGACACATCAGAGTCCATCACAGAATATTTCAACCAAGTTTCAGAAATTATCAGAATGTCCATGTTGGATTGAGAAACCCGGATTATAATGAAATCAATCTTTTAAATCAAATTTAGAGCATTTAAATGAATCCGTCCAGTGTTGCAGCTGTAGGTTTTCAGATCCCTTTAAAATCCCGTAAATACAGCTCCTGCAGTGCACAAATTAATAAATTGTTCCTTTGAACGGGGAAGCCTCCATGAGAGGAGAAATAGCATCTCAATCCATGTCTCAGAGATAACGATTTCAGAGATAACGATTTCAGAGATAACGATTTCAGAGATAACGACCTCAGAGATAACGACCTCAGAGATAACGATCTCAGAGATAACGATTTCAGAGATAACGATTTCAGAGATAACGATCTCAGTGATAACGATTTCAGAGATAACGATTTCAGAGATAACGATTTCAGAGATAATATTTACACGCAGAATAAAAAAAAGAAGGTAAATACACCCGAAGCAAAACATATTCAAACGAAAGTACAGTAGTGCACTACTTTAGACCAGAGCCCTATGGAACCCTATTCCCTATATAGTGCACTACTTTAGACCAGAGCCCTATGGAACCCTATTCCCTATATAGTGCACTACTTTAGACCAGAGCCCTATGGAACCCTATTCCCTATATAGTGCACTACCTTAGACCAGAGCCCTATGGAACCCTATTCCCTATATAGTGCACTACCTTAGACCAGAGCCCTATGGAACCCTATTCCCTATATAGTGCACTATTTTAGACCAGAGCCCTATGGAACCCTATTCCCTATATAGTGCACTACCTTAGACCAGAGCCCTATGGAACCCTATTCCCTATATAGTGCACTACTTTAGACCAGAGCCCTATGGAACCCTATTCCCTATATAGTACACTACCTTAGACCAGAGCCCTATGGAACCCTATTCCCTATATAGTGCACTACTTTAGACCAGAGCCCTATGGAACCCTATTCCCTATATAGTGCACTACTTTAGACCAGAGCCCTATGGAACCCTATTCCCTATATAGTGCACTACTTTAGACCAGAACCCTATGGAACCCTATTCCCTATATAGTGCACTACTTTAGACCAGAGCCCTATGGAACCCTATTCCCTATATAGTTTACTACTTTAGACCAGAGCCCTATGGAACCCTATTCCCTATATAGTACACTACTTTAGACCAGAGCCCTATGGAACCCTATTCCCTATATAGTTTACTACTTTAGACCAGAGCCCTATGGAACCCTATTCCCTATATAGTACACTACTTTAGACCAGAGCCCTATGCAACCCTATTCCCTATATATATAGTGCACTACTTTTGACCTGGGCCCTATGGAACCCTATTCCCTATATATAGTACACTACTTTTGACCTGGGCCCTATGGAACCCTATTCCCTATATATAGTACACTACTTTAGAACAGAGCCCTATGCAACCCAATTCCATATACTGTGCACTACGTTTGACCAGGGCCCATAGGGAATAGGGTACGACTTGGGATGCAACCATGAAGGCTGCTGTGCCTTTAATTTCCCCTCCGTGTCTCCTAACAGGAAATCAGGATAAATTACCATGAGCTAAAATAGCATTAATTCAGAGGGTTGGAGATGATAAATGGACGTTCTATTCTCATTGATTGGATTCAGTTCCCTATAGCACACACTAGACTAGGTTCCTGTCTTAAATTGCACCCTATTCCCCACACGGTGCACTACTATGTCCTATGGGCCGTGGTCAGAAGTAGTGCGCTATATACAGGGAATAGGTTGTCATTTCGGACGCATTCTAGCAGGATCTAAAAGCATTAATGTTGAGTGTCTGAATGAAGTCCTGCAGTTGGTGGAGGTCATAGTTAGCATATTTCAGCAGTCACAGATAATAATTAGCATATTTCAGCAGTTACAGATAATATTTAGCATATTTCAACACTTAAAGATAATAGTTAGCATATTTCAACAGTCACAGATAATAGTTAGCATATTTCAGCAGTCACAGATAATAGTTAGCATATTTCAGCAGTCACAGATAATAGTTAGCATATTTCAACCCACACAGATAATAGTTAGCATATTTCAGCAGTTACAGATAATAGTTAGCATATTTCAACAGTCACAGATAATAGTTAGCATATTTCAGCAGTCACAGATAATAGTTAGCATATTTCAACCCACACAGATAATAGTTAGCATATTTCAGCAGTCACAGATAATAGTTAGCATATTTCAACAGTCACAGATAATAGTTAGCATATTTCAGCAGTCACAGATAATAGTTAGCATATTTCAACCCACACAGATAATAGTTAGCATATTTCAGCAGTCACAGATAATAGTTAGCATATTTCAACAGTCACAGATAATAGTTAGCATATTTCTAAAGTCACAGATCATATTTAGCATCTTTCATCCCACAGATAATAGTTAGCGAAAAACTTGCAGATAATAGTTAGCATATTTCAACACTCATAGTGTGAATGAAGTCCTGTGGTTGGGGGTGGTAATAGTTAGCATATTTCAACACTCCAAGTGTGAATGAAGTCCTGTGGTTGGGGGTGGTAATAGTTAGCATATTTCAACACTCCAAGTGTGAATGAAGTCCTGTGGTTGGGGGTGGTAATAGTTAGCATATTTCAACACTCCAAGTGTGAATGAAAGCCATTCTGTCTTTTCTCAAGGGTCTACTGTTATATTGTCATTGTTCTGGAATCATCAGACCTAATTGATACAGTGAAGGAAAAAAGTATTTGATCCCCTGCTGATTTTGTACGTTTGCCCACTGACAAAGAAATGATCAGTCTATCATTTTAATGGTAGGTTTATTTGAACAGTGAGAGACAGAATAACAACAAAAAATTCCAGAAACAAAAACACATGTCAAAAATGTTATAAATTGATTAGCATTTTAATGAGGGAAATAAGTATTTGACCCCCTCTCAATCAGAAAGATTTCTGGCTCCCAGGTGTCTTTTATACAGGTAACAAGCTGAGATTAGGAGCACACTCGAGTGCTCCTAATTTCAGTTTGTTACCTCTATAAAAGACACCTGTCCACAGAAGCAATCAATCAATCAGATTCCAAACTCTCCACCATGGCCAAGACCAAAGAGCTCTCCAAGGATGTCAGGGACAAGATTGTAGACCTATACAACGCTGGAATGGGCTACAAGACCATCGCCAAGCAGCTTGGTGAGAAGGTGACAACATTTGGTGCGATTATTCGCAAATGGAAGAAACACAAAAGAACTGTCAATCTCCCTCGGCCTGGGGCTCCATGCAAGATCTCACCTCGTGGAGTTGCAATGATCATGAGAACGGTGAGGAATCAGCCCAGAACGACACGGGAGGATCTTGTCAATGATCTGAAGGCAGCTGAGACCATAGTCACCAAGAAAACAATTGGTAACACACTACACCGTGAAGGACTGAAATCCTGCAGCGCCCGCAAGGTCCCCCTGCTCAAGAAAGCACATATACATGCCCGTTTGAAGTTTGCCCATGAACATCTGAATGATTCAGAGGACAACTGGGTGAAAGTGGTGTGGTCAGATGAGACCAAAATGGAGCTCTTTGGCATCAACTCAACTCGCCGTGTTTGGAGGAGGAAGAATGCTGCCTATGACCCCAAGAACACCATCCCCACCGTCAAACATGGAGGTGGAAACATTATGCTTTTGGGGTGTTTTTCTGCTAAGGGGACAGGACAACTTCACCGCATCAAAGGGACGATGGACGGGGCCATGTACCGTCAAATCTTGGGTGAGAACCTCCTTCCCTCAGCCAGGGCATTGAAAATGGGTCGTGGATGGGTATTCCAGCATGACAATGACCCAAAACACATGGCCAAGGCAACAAAGGAGTGGCTCAAGAAGAAGCACATTAAGGTCCTGGAGTGGCCTAGCCAGTCTCCAGACCTTAATCCCATAGAAAATCTGTGGAGGGAGCTGAAGGTTCGAGTTGCCAAACGTCAGCCTCGAAACCTTAATGACTTGAAGAAGATCTGCAAAGAGGAGTGGGACAAAATCCCTCCTGAGATGTGTGCAAACCTGGTGGCCAACTACAAGAAACGTCTGACCTCTGTGATTGCCAACAAGGGTTTTGCCACCAAGTACTAAGTCATGTTTTGCAGAGGGGTAAATACTTATTTCCCTCATTAAAATGCAAATCAATTTATAACATTTTTTATTTTTTGGTTGTTATTCTGTCTCTAACTGTTAAAATAAACCTACCATTAAAATTATAGACTGATCATTTCTTTGTCAGTGGGCAAACGTGCAAAATCAGCAGGGGATCAAATACTTTTTTCCTTCACTGTATGAAGAAACACGTTTGAGGTGTAGCTTATTACTTTTTTTGGGGTGAATAAATAAAGTATTCATTTTTTAAGGATATGGATAATGGAGGCAGTTTTCAATTATGTGTTTTAAAGAATGTGTTTAATTTAAAACAGTTTGCTGTTCAGGCCTGTGCATAATGAGTTAATTTAATTCAAAAAGGTAATCGTGTGCTTCATTTTTAATGTAGAAACACTTTCTAGAAGGTCATTTGCTAATGGTACTATTGAAATTGGTCCAAGACAAAAGCTAAGGGAAAAAGAACCAGGAGTTTAGCAACAGAGTGTATGGTTTTGGTACAGAGTTATAACCTTACTACAATCTTATTTACATTCATCATATGGATATATTTCTCCAAGGAGATAAGGTTACAGTCCAGTCTAAATAGATTGATCCTTGAAAAATTAATTAAGAAGTAGTCAACACTAGCAATACTATTATTTCTCCATTTATAATACGTCAAATTTTCTAAAACAGTTGTGAAGTGAAATTGATTTATTATAATGTGATGAATAGCAGAGATGATACAGGTGAGAGGCAGGTAGAATTACGGATCATGTATGAAGACATCACAGGAGGGGATGAGTCTGGGCCCGGCTGACATGGACCATTCTGATTGATTGGCAGGTTCTTATATGACGGGGAGACGGGTATTGTGTGTGTCTGAGGGTGGAGAAACCAAACAAAAGGGGAATAGCGCTGTAGTCATGTCATGCCTTTGGTTCACCTCCTCTTTAACATATCCAGACGGATCCTTATCACGTCAGACCAATGTTATCAGATCTAACCCTCACAATAGACTGACCTTACCAATAAAGACATTATTCTCTCTCTCTCACTCTCGCTCTCGCTCTCTCTCGCTCTCTCTCTGTATCTTTCTCTCTCTCTCGCTCTCTCTCACTCTCGCTCTCTCTCTCTCTCTCGCTCTCGCTCTCTCTTTGTCTCTGTATCTTTTTCTCTCTCTCTCTCTCTCTCTGTCTGTCTCTCTCTCTCTCTCTCTCTCTCTGTCTCTCTCGCTCTCTGCCTCTCTCTCTCTCTTTCTCTCTGTCTCTGTATCGTTCTCTCGCTCTCTCTCTCGCTCGCTCTCTCGCTCTCTCATTGTCTCTGTATCTTTCTCTCGCTCTCTCTCTCTGTCTGTCTGTCTCTCTCTCTGTCTCTGTCTCTCTCGCTCTCTCTCTGTCTCTGTCTCTTTCTCTCTCTCTCTCTCTCTCTCTCTCTCTCTCTCTCTCTCTCTCTCTCTCTCTCTCTGTCTCTCTCTCTCTCTCTCTCTCTCTCTCTCTGTCTCTCTCTCTCTCTGTCTCTCTCCCTCTGTCTCTGTCTCTCTGTCTGTCTGTCTCTCTCTCTCTCTCTCTCTCTCTCTCTCTCGCTCTCTCTTTCTTTCTCCATGTGTGTCTACACCCATATTAAACCTTGACTCCTTGCTACAGCCAGACGTTATTTTCTTCTCTTACAACGAGTCTGGATCTGAGTACCTACCTGACACTTCACCGAATGCGAACACATTCAAGGCCATCTAATTGGTCCAGAAACCCATGTGTTTGGGGGCAGAGCCAGAACATTGGCTTAGAAAATTCTGATTGGTTAGAGACGGTCCAATCGCTATGACTGAAGTACGTAGAGAACGACAGAGCAACGGTGGAATTTTAGTGTGAGTCATCAGGCTACATTAAATCTACCAACCATGTAGGTTAAATATAAGTGAGTGTAGCTCGATGATTCACCTGTTTTATTTGTGCATAGTGTGTGTTTATGAGGTTTTCCCTGTGTAGATTCCTGAACCCTGCTCCTCTGTGCTCCTCCCCATTCCTCTCTGTTTTTCTTTAGTCCTCTCTGCCAGTCACACAACCAGAGGTCATTCACTTGGCTGTTTTAGCAGCAGCATCAGTAGCGTCCGCTGCAGGGCTTTTGTCCACTCTATGTCTAGTGCAGCACTCCTGTCAACTGCCAAAGTCTCCAACTTACACTCTGTTGAAAATGTATCTTTCTTATTTATCTTTTATTGCCCTGTTTCTTTCTCTCTCTCTCTCTCTGTCTCTGTCTATGTCTCTCTCTGTCTATGTCTCTCTCTCTCTCTCTCTTCCCTCCATCCCCCTACTTCTCCTCTTGGTATACAGTGGCTGATTCTGCACAGTGCTAGCCTCAGCACGGCCTGCCACACCATACTGCAGCACTATGCCTGCCACACCATACTGCAGCACTATGCCTGCCACACCATACTGCAGCATTATGCCTGCCACACCATACTGCAGCAGTATGCCTGCCACACCATACTGCAGCACTATGCCTGCCACACCATACTGCAGCACTATGCCTGACGTCTGTTAAAAGAAGATGGAATGGAGTTGAGCCGCAGGGATTTACAATAAATCTACCGCAGCCTGGTGGAACTGTGGCCCACCATCGTCCAGGCGAGCGCCTACGTCGCCACTCTATGTGTTTTAGGTGTGTGTGTGTGTGTGTGAACAATATTTACAGAGCCAGCCTGAAACAGACACTGATGTACTGACATTTGTTTTAGAGCGAGTGGGCAGAGGGGCATCAGCTGGGGAGCGATATAAATGCTAGGTGATAGAGTGGCTGGACCAAGGCTTTAACATGGAGGGTAGATGCTAGAGTGTCTGGACCAAGGCTTTAACATGAAGGGTAGATGCTAGAGTATCTGGACCAAGGCTTTAACATGGAGGGTAGATGCTAGGTGATAGAGTGGCTGGACCAAGGCTTTAACATGGAGGGCAGATGCTAGAGTGGCTGGACCAAGGCTTTAACATGGAGGGTAGATGCTAGGTGATAGAGTGGCTGGACCAAGGCTTTAACATGGAGAGTAGATGCTAGGTGACAGAGTGGCTGGACCAAGGCTTTAACATGGAGGGTAGATGCTAGGTGATACAGTGTCTGGACCAAGGATTTAACATGGAGGGTAGATGCTAGAGTATCTGGACCAAGGCTTTAACATGGAGGGTAGATGCTAGGTGATTGAGTGTCTGCACCAAGGCTTTAACATGGGGAACTCAGTCAGAATCCAAGCTGCAGTATTTTATTTAATTGTTTACCTTCATTTAACTAGGCAAGTCAGTTAAGAACAAATTCTTATTTTCAATGACAGCCTACTGGGGAACAGTGGATTAAATGCCTGGTTCAGGGGCAGAACGATAGATTTGTACCTTGTCAGCTCGGGGATTTGAACTTGCAACCCTTTATGGTTACTAGCCCAACGCTTTAACCACTAGGCTACCCTGCCACCCACAGTAGTAGGGACCCAATTCCCTGTGGGCCCTGGTCAAATGTGGTGCATCGTGCAGGTCAGGGGTCAGCAACCTTTTTCATGTAGAGTGCCAATTGCCAATTTATCTTTCCATTTCTACCAATCTGCATCCCAGTTATGATTTTCATATGCATATTTTCATGGAACAATTTCATTTAAAATATAATAATGTCTCAAAATTATTGTAATGTGTTTAATCAAAAATGTAATTCTATCTTAATCTAAATGAAAATGATACGAATCTAAAAGTTCACATGAATCTAATGCAAAGACCACCTGCTTCTGCCTAAAGGACACATTGCATGATACCGGACGTGCTTGTTGCACCCTCGACAACTACTATGATTATTATTATTTGACCATGCTGGTCATTTATGAACATTTTAACATCTTGACCATGTTCTGTTATAATATCCACCCTGCACAGCCAGAAGAGGACTGGCCACCCCTCATAGCCTGGTTCCTCTCTAGGTTTCTTCCTAGGTGTTGGCCTTTCTAGGGAGTTTTTCCTAGGGAGTTTTTCCTAGCCACCGTGCTTCTTTCACATGCATTGCTTGCTGTTTGGGGTTTTAGGCTGGGTTTCTGTACAGCACTTTGAGATATCAGCTGATGTACGAAGGGCTATATAAATAAATTTGATTTGATTTGATTTGATTTACACTGTGTGCCACTGTCAGTTAAAGAACTTAGCGCAGAACACAGAGATAGGCCTTTATACCAATGCAAGTAACTTATATTGCCAACTAGATAACAATAGCTGACATAAAACCCAACAAATAAAATCATTGCAGGTAAAACATATCTGGATTAAAATAAATATGCTATAAATCACATTGGCTACACATGGCAGTTTGTTCATGTTCTTTCAATCACATTCATCTCTCTTCTCCGTCTGTCTGCAATTAACTTGAAACATTGTATTAACTATCAACTGGGTCCAGCCTGAAAACTTGCAACACGCTGGAAAACTTGCAACATTGAATAAACCATTCTGGCCCATCAGAGTTTCCTGTGCCAGGGAGCTCAGGACAGACATAGCTGTATTTGCGCAAGGAATAAAAAGTAATATGTATTTTATGATGTTTCCTCTGGATCAGATCATGACATTTTCAGAGACATTTTTCACTTTCAGGCTGAGGCTCAGTGGTTATCGCAAAGGGAGAGAGCTGGAAAGATTTTTCAAATACATTGAGGAACTATTGTCATTCACTCAACGGATGTAAAAAAAAAAGTGTTTGTTTACTTGTTGTTTGAGGTGAAGAAAATGTACTTTGAGAAGCTCCACAGCTCATTAGTCGTGAAAATC
The DNA here is from genome assembly GCF_965601325.2 of Salmo salar. Classification (NCBI taxonomy): domain Eukaryota; kingdom Metazoa; phylum Chordata; class Actinopteri; order Salmoniformes; family Salmonidae; genus Salmo; species Salmo salar. The sequence continues at coordinate 111,304,817 of NC_138303.1, read as the reverse complement.
AGAAATATAGAAATACTGTAGTAGTGTATACTATTGGCCTACTTCGATGCGTAAATCATCTCAACATTGACAGGAGCACAAAAAAATACAATGAATAAATTAACAAAACTTGTAAATGGAATAAACCAAATCGTATTTTTTACATTTTAGTCATTTAGCAGACGCTCTTATCCAGAGCGACTTACAGTAGTGAATGCATACATTTCATAATTTTTTCCCGTACTGGTCCTCTGTGGGAATCAAACCCACAACCCTGGCATTGGAAACACCATGTTCTACCAACTGAGCCACAAGTGTAGTATAGGTTGTGCGAACTACTTATCGACTGTAATAATAACATTGAATGCACTAACAGAAGTTACTCTAACCAAACATTTACAGTCATTTAGCAGACTCCCTTATCCAGAGCGACTTATAGTAGTGAATACATACATTTCATATATATATTTTTTTTTCTTCCCATACTGGTCCCCCATGGGAATCAAACCAACAACCCTGGCGTTGCAAACATCATGCTCTACCAACTGAGCTACAACTGAGCCACGCAGGACCAAATAAACCCTACATTTTTATAGTCTCGTTATTGTTAGTTTATTGTGTTACTATTTACTTTTTAATTTAGTGAAAATGTCTGTTACTTTTTGACTTTTTAAATGTGTTTTACTTTTTTTTTAACACATGTGACGAATAACATTTAATTTGATTTGGTGATATAAACTGAGTATACAAAACATTAAGAACACTTTATCTTTCCATGACCTAGACTGACCAGGTGAATCCAGGTGAAAGCTTTGATCCTGTGGTGGATGAATCAGAATTAGTTGGGTAACATAGATAATTAAGATGTCTTATCTGCATAATATGTTTATGTGATACACTTGTTATTAGAATGTATCCCTTTGGACTCTGGTGTTGGCAGTTGCACTTCTTCCCTCAGCTGGGGCTCAGTCACCTGGGGCCCAGAGAGGGGAGAGGTCAGGCTTGTCTTTTAAATGTCCCTGGTGCTATGCAGAATATCAGAAAGGGAAGAGGACAGGATGGAACATGGTTTTCATATGTGAATGTGTCTTTACCTATTCTTAAACCATGTGAAGGGATGGCGTGATTAAGGGGGAACAAATTACTTGTCTCCACAATGTCTGTGTGCAAGTCACTCCCTCCTTTGGCATTGGGTGGAGGTGTATGGCAGTGTCTGGAACGATTGTATGTCCTCTCTGATGTTGCACTTATCCTGGGATAGTGTATGACCTAGAGGCTCACTCCCCTCAGTGAGCTTGTCCAGGAGAGGGGTCAAGAAGGGGCTTTACTTGAGATGGGAGTATCTAGAGTTGACAATTCAAATCAAATCAAATGTATTTATATAGCCCTTCTTACATCAGCTGATATCACAAAGTGCTGTACAGAAATCCAGCCTAAAACCCCAAACAGCAAGCAAAGCAGGTGTTGAGTTATTGAGTTATGCCATTGGATGAGTTGGTGGATTTGTGCTATGAAGTACCAGGAACGAGATTATAACCTCGTTTTAGGGACCAAACTGAAGGATAATATATAGCGAATGCTATCTGGCTACGGGATACTCCTTTCTCATTTATAAAGTCTCACTTTGTGAACTGTTCCTAATATCTGTGGTTTGTCATGTCGAGTAGGGGGGTGGATCTTTGCTATAAAAGATCTCAGTAGCCATTGTGTGGTCACTCTCAACGCTTCATTAGAAATAGGGAATCGTTGAAAGTCATTGCTATTGCAAAAAGCTCTTATTATTAAAGATGTAGTTTAAGTATAACTCTGACTGATGTGTGAAGTTTGTCTCTCCTCATTTGAATCCTACAGACGAAGAACCATATATGTGACAATTTTTCCTTTTTAAGATAATCAGTTATTTTTATATTATTAATTGTGTGTACCACATTAGGTGTTTTATGGTTGACAAATAATACTCATATCTTCCAACAACAATTGATATTTTTTTGTTATTTCAAAAAATACTTTTTTTATTGCCGTTTAAATTTTTGAATGTGGAAGAACAGTATATGTGACATGTTGCATGACACTTGTAAGATGTCCTTTTTTAACACCTGATATGATGTTTTAATTACTTTCAAGTACAGATGCCCTTCATGTAAATAACTCAATTTCACTTATTCTATCAAATTGCTTGTGTGTCAAGGAAAACAGCAGCCTTGGTGTGTGTGCCTTACATTGCCAATGCAGGATGCCATTTGGGACACAACGGAGAAACACCTAGTGTTTATTGAACACACCTTTAAAGTTTATTCACCAAGAATATCAGACTTTTTTTTATTTGACCTTTATTTAACTAGGCAAGTCAGTTAAGAACAAATTCTTAATTACAATGACGGCCTTCCAGGGAACAGTGGGTTAACTGCCTTGTTCAGGGGTAGAACGACAGGTTTTTACCTTGTCAGTTCGGGGATTCAATCCAGCAACCTTCCAGTTACAGGCCCAACGCTCTTAACCGCTAGTCTACCCTGCCGACTTAGCAGACTGTCTCTTTTACGATAAACATTCATGTTGTTTTAGGACAAAACGTGTGTCTAAACGTATTCACATAAATACTATTCAACTCTTAACTTTTGACTCACAGTCTTTTGACTATCTTATTTAACATTGCGTACTGTGAATGTGCCTCTAGACATCAACAGGCTTTTGAACACCTTGCTTCTTTGACATCAGTAGTGTGGAGATACAGCGCCAGCATCTCACCCTGAGGCAGTCTAGTAACAGATTTATTAAGGAAGGATTTGTCAAATCTCCAATATGAGAGAGAGAGAGAGAGAGAGAGAGAGAGATAAATAGATAGATAGATAGATAGATAGATAGATAGATAGATATCTGGTGCTCCTGTCGCCATCCAAGGAGGGACTACAGCAGCCCCTAGATCTTCTGTCAGATCTGGGCCCAGACAGTAAATCTTAGTAAGACAAAAATAATGGTGGTCATAACAGGGCCAGTTGCCAGGACCACAAATACAAATTCCATCTAGACACCGTTGCCCTAGAGCACACAAAAAACAATATACCTCAGCGCCACAGGTAACGTCTACAAAGCTATGAACGATCTGAGAGATGAGGCAGGAAGGGCCTTCTATGACATCAAAAGGAACATTAAATTTGACATACCAATTAGGATCTGGCTAAAAATACTTGAATCAGTTATAGAACCCATTTCCCTTTATGGTTGTGAGTTCTGGGGTCTGCTCACCAACCAAGAATTCACAAAATGGGACAAACACCAAATTGAGACTGCATGCAGATTCTGCAAAAATATCCTCCGTTTACAACGTAAAACACCAAATAATGTATGCAGAGCAGAATTAGGCCGATACCCGCTAATGATCAAAACCCAGAAAAGATTTTGCAATGCAAATAGTCTGGGTGGTCATTTGATTAGATGTTCAGGAGTCTTATGGCTTGGGGGTAGAAGCTGTTTAGAAGCCTCTTGGACCTAGACATGGTGCTCCGGCACTGCTTGCCGTGCGGTAGCAGAGAGAACAGTCTATAACTAGGGTGTCTGGAGTCTTTGACAATTTTTAGGGCCTTCCTCTGACACCGCCTGGTATAGAGGTCCTGGATGACAGAACACAGAACCCTCTGAAGTTAATGGAACTAGACCTATAGCCCCAGAACACAGAACCCTCTGAAGTTAATGGAACTAGACCTATAGCCCCAGAACACAGAACCCTCTGAAGTTAATGGAACTAGACCTACAGCCCCAGAACACAGAACACAGAACCCTCTGAAGTTAATGGAACTAGACCTATAGCCCCAGAACACAGAACCCTCTGAAGTTAATGGAACTAGACCTACAGCCCCAGAACACAGAACACAGAACCCTCTGAAGTTAATGGAACTAGACCTATAGCCCCAGAACACAGAACCCTCTGAAGTTAATGGAACTAGACCTATAGCCCCAGAACACAGAACCCTCTGAAGTTAATGGAACTTGACCTACTGCCCCAGAACACAGAACCCTCTGAAGTTAATGGAACTAGACCTACAGCCCCAGAACACAGAACCCTCTGAAGTTAATGGAACTTGACCTACAGCCCCAGAACACAGAACCCTCTGAAGTTAATGGAACTAGACCTACAGCCCCAGAACACAGAACCCTCTGAAGTTAATGGAACTAGACCTACAGCCCCAGAACACAGAACACAGAACCCTCTGAAGTTAATGGAACTAGACCTATAGCCCCAGAACACAGAACCCTCTGAAGTTAATGGAACTAGACCTATAGCCCCAGAACACAGAACCCTCTGAAGTTAATGGAACTTGACCTACTGCCCCAGAACACAGAACCCTCTGAAGTTAATGGAACTAGACCTACAGCCCCAGAACACAGAACCCTCTGAAGTTAATGGAACTTGACCTACAGCCCCAGAACACAGAACCCTCTGAAGTTAATGGAACTAGACCTACAGCCCCAGAACACAGAACCCTCTGAAGTTAATGGAACTAGACCTACAGCCCCAGAACACAGAACCCTCTGAAGTTAATGGAACTAGACCTATAGCCCCAGAACACAGAACCCTCTGAAGTTAATGGAACTAGACCTATAGCCCCAGAACACAGAACCCTCTGAAGTTAATGGAACTAGACCTACAGCCCCAGAACACAGAACACAGAACCCTCTGAAGTTAATGGAACTAGACCTACAGCCCCAGAACACAGAACCCTCTGAAGTTAATGGAACTAGACCTATAGCCCCAGAACACAGAACCCTCTGAAGTTAATGGAACTAGACCTATAGCCCCAGAACACCGAACCCTCTGAAGTTAATGGAACTTGACCTATAGCCCCAGAACACAGAACCCTCTGAAGTTAATGGAACTTGACCTACAGCCCCAGAACACAGAACACAGAACCCTCTGAAGTTAATGGCTGCAGATATGTAGGCTTAACCCCCCCCAGCTCTTAATTGTGTTTGTTTGTCATGGCGTGTGTTCCTGATAAAGCCCCTTTGAAGCCCACAGTGCTCATACGCTGCTACAACATCCACAGCATCCATAACACAATCAAACAAGATCTATTGCTCTATTAGTGAGGAAGAGGCTGAGTCCCATATAGATTGTTCTATTAGTGAGGAAGAGGCTGAGTCCCATATAGATTGTTCTGTTAGTGAGGAAGAGGCTGAGTCCCATATAGATTGTTCTATTAGTGAGGAAGAGGCTGAGTCCCATATAGATTGTTCTATTAGTGAGGAAGAGGCTGAGTCCCATATAGATTGCTCTATTAGTGAGGAAGAGGCTGAGTCCCATATAATTTGTTCCATTAGTGAGGAAGAGGCTGAGTCCCATATAGATTGTTCTATTAGTGAGGAAGAGGCTGAGTCCCATATAGATTGTTCTATTAGTGAGGAAGAGGCTGAGTCCCATATAGATTGTTCTATTAGTGAGGAAGAGGCTGAGTCCCATATAGATTGTTCTATTAGTGAGGAAGAGGCTGAGTCCCATATAGATTGTTCTATTAGTGAGGAAGAGGCTGAGTCCCATATAGATTGCTCTATTAGTGAGGAAGAGGCTGAGTCCCATATAATTTGTTCCATTAGTGAGGAAGAGGCTGAGTCCCATATAGATTGTTCTATTAGTGAGGAAGAGGCTGAGTCCCATATAGATTGTTCTATTAGTGAGGAAGAGGCTGAGTCCCATATAGATTGTTCTATTAGTGAGGAAGAGGCTGAGTCCCATATAGATTGTTCTATTAGTGAGGAAGAGGCTGAGCCCCATATAGATTGTTCTATTAGTGAGGAAGAGGCTGAGTCCCATATAGATTGTTCTATTAGTGAGGAAGAGGCTGAGTCCCATATAGATTGTTCTATTAGTGAGGAAGAGGCTGAGTCCCATATAGATTGTTCTATTAGTGAGGAAGAGGCTGAGTCCCATATAGATTGTTCTATTAGTGAGGAAGAGGCTGAGTCCCATATAGATTGTTCTATTAGTGAGGAAGAGGCTGAGTCCCATATAGATTGTTCTATTAGTGAGGAAGAGGCTGAGTCCCATATAGATTGTTCTATTAGTGAGGAAGAGGCTGAGTCCCATATAGATTGCTCTATTAGTGAGGAAGAGGCTGAGTCCCATATAATTTGTTCCATTAGTGAGGAAGAGGCTGAGTCCCATATAGATTGTTCTATTAGTGAGGAAGAGGCTGAGTCCCATATAGATTGTTCCATTAGTGAGGAAGAGGCTGAGTCCCATATAGATTGTTATATTAGTGAGGAAGAGGCTGAGTCCCATATAGATTGTTCTATTAGTGAGGAAGAGGCTGAGTCCCATATAGATTGTTCTATTAGTGAGGAAGAGGCTGAGCCCCATATAGAGATCGGAACTCCTGGGGGTTCCAGAATAAATTCCGAAGAGTGTTCCACTCCCGTAGTTCTAGGGATCCGTGACTAGTCCAGTCTCTGGTGGAAGATTACTATTGAATTATTTTTTGTGTGTTTTGTTTTGTGTGTGTATTTTATAGAAAAGAGATCAAATCAAATTGTATTGGTCACATACACATGGTTAGCAGATTTTAATGCGAGTGTAGTGAAATGCTGAGGACATGATGCAAACACAATATGCAGTCAATACTGCTAAAGTACTGTAAGAAACATGCAGGATTTATTTTAATCATACTGCAAGAAACATGCGGGATTTATTGTAATCATTCTACTGTTTCGACCTTAAGTGTCCTCTGTCTCTTCCTGTAAGCCACTACGCAAACAGAGCAGTATACAGAAGCTAGAAGACAGAGCAAACTCATTTCCATGACCATGCATTACATAGCACTTTAACACTGCCTAGTTCTAGACTTGGAGCTGTGAATATACCAGAGCTGAGTGATTTTTATTTCTGAAATGCTGGTGGAGGTTTGTCCATAATTAGTGGTTATAGATTAATAATAATTTTAGTTATTTATTTCCTTTATTTAACTATGCAAGTCAGTTAAGAACAAATTCTTATTTTCAATGACAGCCTAGAAACAGTGGGTTTAACTGCCTTGTTCAGGGGCAGAACAACAGATTTGTACCTTGTCACCTCAGGGATTTGAACTTGCAACTTTTACAGTTCCAAGTCCACCACTCTAACCACTAGGCTACCCTGCCACCTCAATAACACAGAACACTCTGGATAAGAGGTGATGTTATAATGAGTTGAGTCCCTATTCCCTTCACTGTCTTCTTGGTAAGCAACTCCAGTGTATATTTGACCTTGTGTTTTAGGTTATTTACCTGCTGAAAGGTGAATTCCTCTCCCAGTGTCTGTTGGAAAGCAGACTGAACCATGTTTTCGTCTAGGATTTTGCCTGTTCTTAGCTCCATTACGTTTTCTTTTTTATCCTGAAAAACACCCCAGTCTTTAACCATATCACGCATACCCATAACATGATGCAGCCACCACTATGCTTGGAAATATGGATGGTGGTACTCAGTAAGGTGTTATATTGGATTTGCCCCAAATGTAACACTTTGTATCCAGGACAAAAAGTTAATGGCTTTGCCACATTTTTTGCAGGTATTATTTTTGTGTCTTGTTGCAAACACGACGCATGTTTTGAAATATTTGAATTCTATACAGGCTTTCATCTTTTCACAATCATTTAGGTTAGTATTGTGGAGTAACTTCAATGTTGTTGATCCATCCTCAGTTTTCTCCTATCACAGCCATTAACCTCTGTAACTGTTTTATAGTCACCATTGGCCTCATGGTGAAATCCCTGAGTGGTTTCCTTCCTCTCTGGCAACTGAGTTAGGAAGGAGTAGTGTATTCATACACCATCCAAAATGTAATTGGTAATTTCACCATGCTCAAAGGCATATTCAATGTCTGCTTTTCTAAAATGTTTTACCCATCTACCAATTTGCGAGGCATTGGCAAATATCCCTGGTCTTTGTGGTTGAATCTGTGTTTGAAATTCAATTCTCGATGGAGGGAACTTGTAGATAATTGTATGTGTGGGGTACAGAGACGCGGTAGTAATTCAGAGTCCATGCAGCTTATAATGCGACTTGTTAACACATTTTTACTCCTGAATTAATTATGTCTTGCCATAACAAAGGGGTTGAATACTCATTTATTGAAGACATTTCAGCTTTTCATTTTTAATTAATTTGTAAAAATGTCAAAAAACATAACTCCATTTTGACAAAAAACTCCACTTTGACAAAAAACTCTCTGTATTGAATCTATTTTAAATTCAAATCATAATAAATTGTATTTTTCACGTGTCGAATCCCAACAATGCAGTTATAAAGTAAGAAAATTAGCAAATAAATAGAAAGAAAAAAATAAGCCTATAAAATAACAATAACGAAGCTACATACAAGTTATATATGTATATATATTTTACCTTTATTTAATAACTAGGCAAGTCAGTTAAGAACAAATTCTTATTTTCTATGACGGCCTAGGAACAGTGGGTTAACTGTCTTGTTCAGGGGCAGAATGACAGATTTTTACCTTGTCAGCTCAGGGATTCGATTTTGCTAGTCTTACTAGTCCAACGCTCTAACCACTAGGCTACCTGCCGCCCTGGTTATATACAGGCTATATACAGGTTATATACAGGTTATATACAGGTTATATACAAGCTATAGACAGGTTATATACAGGTTATATACAGGTTATATACAAGCTATAGACAGGTTATATACAGGCTATAGACAGGTTATATACAGGCTATATACAGGTTATAGACAGGTTATATACAGGCTATAGACAGGTTATATACAGGCTATAGACAGGTTATATACAGGCTATATACAGGTTATATACAGGTTATAGACAGGTTATATACAGGCTATAGACAGGTTATATACAGGTTATATACAGGCTATATACAGGTTATATACAGGTTATATACAGGCTATATACAGGCTATATACAGGTTATATACAGGCTATAGACAGGTTATAGACAGGTTATATACAGGCTATATACAGGCTATATACAGGTTATAGACAGGTTATAGACAGGTTATAGACAGGCTATAGACAGGTTATATACAGGTTATATACAGGTTATAGACAGGTTATAGACAGGTTATATACAGGCTATATACAGGTTATAGACAGGTTATAGACAGGTTATATACAGGTTATATACAGGCTATAGACAGGTTATAGACAGGCTATAGACAGGTTATATACAGGCTATAGACAGGTTATAGACAGGCTATATACAGGCTATATACAGGTTATATACAGGTTATATACAGGCTATAGACAGGTTATAAACAGGCTTTACAGTGCATACAAGGAGTACCAGTATCGAGTCAGTGTACAAGGCAGTTGGGGCGATTGATTGAGGTAATATGTACATGTAGGTAGGGGATGAAAAGCCGGGAAGCCGTTTAAAGAACTGTTCAGAGGTCTCATGACTTTGGGGTAGAAGCTGTTCAGGAGCCTTTTGGTCCCAGACTTGGCGCTCCGGTATCGCTTGGCGTGCGGTAGCAGAGAGAACAGACTGTGACTTGGGTGTCTGGAGTTTTTGACAATTTCTACGGCCTTCCCCTGACACCGCCTGGTATAGAGGTCCTGGTTGGCAGGGAGCTCGGCCCCAGTGATACGCTGAGCAATATGCACTACCGTCTGTATCGCTTTGTGGTCGGATGCCGAGCAGTTGCGATACCAAGCGGTGATGCAGCCCGTTAATAAGATGCTCTCGATGGTTCTGAGGGCCCCATGCCAAATCTTTTCAGCCTCCTGAGGGGGAAGAGGCGTTGTCGTGCCCTCTTCACGACTGTGTTGGTGTGTTTTGACCGTGATAGGTCCTTAGTGATGTGGACATCGAGCTGCTGACCGTCTGCACTATATG